>NW_012130097.1:3028405-3036077 GCF_000143395.1 Atta cephalotes | reverse complement strand
ATATTAGGTGTAGTAAAAAAAAATTCATTATTTTTCCATTCAATTTCATGCAAAAATAATGGATTTCTTTTTACTACTACATCTAATATGTATAATATACATATTTATAAAATGATATTCCTTTGCAGCCGAGGCACAGTTTGTAATGATTGACTTTGGATTGGCTCGAGTGGATTCCACACTAGAAGATAAAGCCGTCGATCTATATGTTCTCGAGCGATCGCTACTTAACGCGCATTGCGAGGTGCCGGAGTTGTTTTCTCGTGTTTTTCATTATTATCAACAGCATTATCAAAATAAAAAGCAATATGAGCAAATACTCGCTAAATACAAACAGGTACAAGCGCGAGGACGTAAGCGCTTGATGGTAGGCTAAAACAATGAAAACGCCGCTGAAATTTATATTGTAAAGTTCTAAGGAAAATATGAATCATACAAATGTATTTTTATAGTATTACGAAACGTTTTTTAGTAGAGATTAATTCAAGCGAGAACGAAACAAACAAGTTTTGCAAAAAAATTCGATTGCAAAAATTAAAGTGGTTAAAATTATACAAGATACATAGTTTGAGAAGGTAAGAAGATCTTTCTTTTCTTTATACACAGATAAATCATATTTGTATGTAATAATATGTAACAGTAAACGAAAAAAATCAATATATAACAGTATCTATTGTGAAGGAGACTATTGTATATGTATAATGAATTTGGCAGCAGCGATGATCCGTATGAAAAAGCTATTGCTCTTTATCTGTGATCTTGTTGAGTATATCAGTCAAAATGCAATCCTGAATATATAATAATCCAAGTCACCTATTGACAAACAACAGCAATAAAGTACAGGATGAAAGAGGAAGAGAGAAAAGGAAAAAGATGATCTGATCACTTACCAGAAACCCAGCGAATGAGGTCATAAATCCTTCTTTCGTCAATTCCCATATACCACCGTACTCTTCCTCGTCAATTTGTTGAAAATTACTAAAGTATAAATATGTAATTCCTGCATTGACTACAACAAATCTGAAATATAAACACATGGCAATGTGTTTGGTAAGATTATATTGTGATTTGAGATTACATATTAAAAAGAGAGCAAATAGTCTAGTTGTCTCTATACTTACAACAATAAAGCTATAAAACCTTTTAGTGGTATAAGGCCCCATCCTATGCCAACGATAATACCAATCGCCTGTCTCGCCCAGTATATTACATCGAGAAATTCTTCCTGCAACAAAAAGGAATGAAAAGATATAGAAATGACAAATCAGAAATAATTTCCGCTTCATGGATTCCTTTTCCCTTTGGATAGAATAGGATACTAGTAATACTATGACACGATGACTCATGGGTTATGTTTACCTTGTCCGGCCACTCGGAGTTCGCGGTAATCGCACGTGTCCATACGGTAACCTCGTACTTGGCTCCGTTTCCATTCTTCTCCGTCCTCATACGCGACATCTCGGAAAGCTCGCGGTTACACGTCAATCGTTGAAATGATTACGCGAGCATCAGCGCGCGAGCAGCCGAGCTGGCTACAATCTACAATACACATACAATATATCAAATATATGTATCATAATGTAAAACAGATATGTCCAACTTCAGCTCCGAAATCGAAACGCAAGATCATCAACATAAAGAAAATAAATGTGGTTAAGATTTCGGAGACTGAATGCTGCGTATCAACACTTCACAGTCATCGAAATCTTAAATGTATTCAATTTTTTTTGCATCAACAGCCCTGTATAGAGATCCTCTAGAGGTAGAGATCAAACAAAAAGTTTGTTCATGTCGCATGCTCCAACATGCTCCAACATGCTCCAACACAGCGGAGTCTCGCATCCACTTTCACAATAAATGACAGAACCAATCACGAAGTAGTCGGCATTGTTTGATCTCTATCTAGAGAATCTATACTTCAGTATGGTGATTGAAACCATGGTGATAGTTGAAATTGAGACCTGAGGCGTGAAATGGCGTGATAACGCGATACAGGATGCATAAGATAGATACGATTAGCGCGTTGCGCGAAGCTACGGAGCCTGGCGTGATAACGCGAAGTATGCTTGTTTCTCTAGCGATAGATCAGGGACCAAAGAAAGAAGGCGGCAGACTGTTTATTCAAGACGGAATCGAACTGGACAAATTGGAGGAAATTCGAATCGAGTTTCTGAGTAAGTAAAAGCCAGGCATATTCAATTGTTATGGGTGCCTTTCATTTAGTGATACGAGTATCATTTTGTCTTTTACAACATTTACACGGCCCGACGTTATCTTCGCCTGATGTCTTATCATCTTCGTTTAATATTAGCAACAAGGATATAATGATTCACTGTATTACACTGTGTCATTTTTGTGTCTCTTGCTGGAAAGCACCTAATGGCAATAGTGAGGCTGTAATGCGTTGTCTACAATATATGGAATAAGAAAAATAATGGACTTTCTACATAGCCATGAATCAGAAGTTAAAAATTGACCAATCACAGTTGTCAATTTTTAACTTCTGACTTCTGATTTATGACTAATGGCTTATTGTAGAAATCTAGTCTATAAGAAATTCACCAATTACAGTCAATTATTCTTCTTGCATTCGACTGCAATTGGTCAATTTCTTATTCTTATTTCTTACTCCATGTATTATAAACGATACATTAGAGGCGTAAAAATCGACTAATCATAGTTGATTATCTTTCTCATATTCAACTATGATTGGTTGATTTCTATGCCTACTTCTTAATCCACTACTGCTACTGGTCATTGTAGAATGCTTTACAGATTTATCCACTACTGCTATTGCCATTGTAAACCATGTATAAAGGGCCGCGCACATACTTTCTGTAACAATAATCGTATTAGCCAACAGTCAAGGATTTTCAAATACTTTCAGCTCTGATTGATCAACTCTTAGGGTACATCTACACAAACTTACTTAAGTGCATAAATGAATGCATAAAGAAAATTATTTAATCACATTTTACGCGACTTTATAAGAGAAATATGATTGGATAATTTTCTTAATGCTCGTTTGTGCGGCTGTGCAAGTTTGTGTGATTATACCCATAGAAAGGATATATAGAAAGTATATGCATGGCCCCTAAACTATTTTACGACTAAGACTAATACTTTATATGCATCGTTTTGCAGAGATTTTAAATATCGATCACCTCTGGTTGTTGAAAAGTCTAGTTAAACTATCACTGTCTCATAATGTTATTCAGAGAATCGAAAATCTGGATGAGCTTTGCCACTTGAAGGAACTGAATCTTTCGTTTAATAACATCAAAATTATGGAAAACTTGAATAATCTACATCAGCTAGAAATTTTGCTTTTATATAGTAACGAGATCTCAATCGTACAGAATATAAGCGATTTAAAGAAGCTGATCATTTTGAACATTGGTAAAAACAAGATCGATGACTGGGAACATGTATGATATATGATTATATAAGTATCTTGTATATTTACGCGCTTCTTTGATCGTTCAATTTCATATTTAAAATTGTTTTATACATAAATCTGATCTTAGATAGTCTTTCTATAATTCTATTTTATATATATATATATCAATAAAATAACTGTGTGGCATCTCGAGATTGTCCTTAAGATTTTAAATGTAAGATTGATTTATAAATACTGCCTTCTATCATTGATGAAGTTCCATTGACGTTCCAAGGTTGTATATCTCCATGACTTTAAATCGCTCAAAAGTTTAAACACATGCGATAATCCTTGCACAAAGATAGACGGATACTTGGACTATTTGTTCGCATTTATGCCTCAATTGACATATTGTCAATATAAAATGATATCCGAAAACGAGCGTCAATCTGCCATCGATAAGCATTAGTGATTATTAATTTTACTATATAAAAGAGAACTTTTCAAATACTTTGTGTAAATTAATAATTACATTGTTTTATTTCTATAGTCGTATAATTAGTAATCTCAAAGAAAACGAGGCAAAAATACAAACAGAATTGGAATTGCAACAAGAATTTGAAAATAAAACCTTATTACTATTTGCATCATACGTGGAGCATCTTGATGAAGATTATTTGTTCCAACAAATATTTTCTTCTGATAAAGGTAGATTTACATCTCATATCTTACTGTTGTTTACAAAATATAATTTATTTAAACGTGCAAGTAGCAGGTAGAACGTTATCCACGATAAATGAAAATACACAAAATGCATTCGAGGAGTACAAAAAGTCTTTCGTTGCAATGTGTCACGAATTATGTGAACTAGGTTTACAAGAGAATGATAGAAGAACGGAGGAAATAAGATTATTTGAAACTGCTGTTAATGAAGGCAAGACAAATATGCAAAATGAAGCAAGAAGGTAAAGACAAAACAATTATAAGAATTAAATGGGAATCCACTTATAAAACTGTGATTTTAATTATTAATGTGATAATGTCTACATTACTTATCATCAACATCTTTCTTTATTTTAAGAATTGTGAATAAAGTACTTGAAAAAAGGACAACGATATTTGCAAATATAAAAGATGAGATGGAAATTTTGGTAAAAAAACAAGAACAAGAAGTTGAGAGTGTCATCGCAAAAACAAGAGAACTGTTTAATGAATTCAATGACTTATTGTCCAAGACACAAAATCAGTTAATGTCTAAAGAAATTATACTGCATGAGCAAATAGTGGTACGTGATATATGATATTTAATTTATAAAAAAAACTATAAAAATAATCATATTATTCAAAAGGATGATTTGTTTTTTGTAAAAAAAAAGGATATAAACGAAGTATTCAGGATGAATATAACAGCTATGGTCAACTCGTTCCTAGAAACTGCACGAGAAAACTTTTCGTTATTACGAAATGCAGAGAAAGAATATAATAACATAATTGAATTAGTTTTACAATCTCTAAGTGATTTTGAGAACGAGGCATTTCTTAAGGATCTGTGCTGCGATAACGATACTTTGGCTACTATTCTTACTGCCTCGCATGAAACACACTTACAAGTAAATATTTATTATTATTACTATTAAGTTTAATCTTAAATGGAGTATAAGTTTCTTTAAGATAAGGGAAAAGCTTAAATCGATGTTTTATCCAGTTCCTTGCGAGAATTTCATATTTCAATTAATTTTTTACGGGAATTGAATATTAGCCCACTATCCAACTCTTTTTAAAGAGTAATAAATAAATATTTATTATTAAACATTATTAAAATAATTAGCAACTATTATAGTTAACAATCTATAGGTGATAGATAATCGAGAGAAGCACATGATAAATCGACTCAATAATTGGCTTAAAGAGTATATCAATCGATTATTTGCGTAAGTATAAACTATCATTTCGGTAAAATTTATAATTCTCGTTTGCGTTTTATACAGAACAATTTTAATAAACAGGGATGAGAATAAAAGGAATCGTCAACAAATAGTGGAAATATCGCATTTTTTTGAATATCAACATCAACAACTTAATTTGATAAGCTCACCACAACAGTTAGGCTTGGCAGGAATTGATCTCGATGATGACGATATATTGGAAAATTAATGATTAATATAATGCAACGTTTTACCTCTTATGTTAGTACGAAAATAAAGTTCAAGAAATAGATTCAAATGTGACATTTGTTAATGCATAGTATGAAAATATATATTCTGATATAAAATATACCTCTATAAAATATATATTAGAATGATACCCAATGGGACATGTTACGATTGAATACCGCTCAATTAGATCCATACAAGTGGATACAGCATGACTTGACACACTATACAATGTAAGAGATAAGTGACAATACGAGAAAAGAAGAAAGGGCACTCCAAGATTCAAATTCATCGAGGCTTGATTTCCTCCATATTGATAAACTTCCGTCTTACTGTCGAGCCACACAGTCCTAATACTGATACTTCTCTGTTGTGTCTATTTCTTTTAAATTTCTTATAAAAATTTGACACAACACAATTTGATATCACACGATTGGACACCGCACGATTGGATACTGCACAATTGGACACCGTATAATTCCACCGTATAATTTGATACCGCATAATTTGGCAACTGCAACTTGACATTAAACAATTCAATACACTCTCGTCTTGGATATGGTGGCTGCTGTTTGCCCAATAAAAATATTGCCCTAAATTGTATAAAGGAACCTAGGAATCGATTGTTCATCTTGAAATAAGGTGAAAATTACAAAAGTGAGCGAATTCTAGATATTGACCAATTAAATTAAGTGCATTTAAAACAGATTAATCAAATGAAAGAGCTTACTGAACATTCAATAAGCTCTTTCATTTGATTGATCTGTATTTTAGAATCTAATGGAATATGCTAATCAGATGAAAAAGTTCTCTGAGTGCTCAATGAGCGGTTGTCATTCTGAATGTATCCAATAGTCGCGTTAAGTAGACTCAATTGTTACGAAGCGGATCCGTAAGCGCTCGCTGCTATTGGATGCTCTAGAAGAACACTCCAATAGCAGTGAGCGGATCCGCTTCGAAACAGTTGAGTCTGCTGGGGGTCGATTCTGTATCTTCAAACAAAAAGTTTAACTATATATTTATTTATTAGATTTTGAGGCCTGTCAAGCATTGATCAGGACATTTTTCACTTTTCACTTTTCAAGCTAGGAAAAAAATTTCATGATTGATATCCAGCAGGAAAATAAGCATCGTGTGTCATAAGCTTTAAATTAAAAAATACAAAAATTAAGCATTTGTACAATATTTCTTTTAATTTATAAATAAACTATTTACAATTAAAAAATTGATTTATATATTTTACGACTTTATTTTTCCAGATAAAGTATGTTTATACAAATACATGAATTTGAAAAGAGCCGCGTCTTGTGTCAAGATGGAGGCAAGTTTGCGCCGTTTGCGATAGAGACTCTAATTTGTAAAGTCTCTAATTTGCGGTACTTTATAAATATAGTGACTTTAGGGACGGCTGATCACCCTATTTATAGGTACACTAATTGCAAGTGGGCGCGAGTTTGTATCACTGAGTCACAGCTCGTGTCTTCCTCGAGAAATAGAGATAGAGACGAACAATCAAGGAATTCCAATGTTGTGTCCCGTGCTCTATCTACGCCTGGTTAGCAAAGAACCGAACAGATCCATTTTGTATTTGCCCAGCCACTCGGTCGTACATCGAGCTTAACCGCAACGGGTCCGTTAGCGGTGCAAACGCGCCAATGTGACGATTTAATGGCGAAATCTGTTACGTTCCGGGCGCCACAGCCGAGGAGATACATGTAATCTTACAAGCATTTCTTTGATGCTTTCCGGTAAGCGACACAGTGATCATGTCATCTATATTTAATATTAGCACACAACATTGATTTATTGTGTTGCATTGTGTCTCTTGCCGAAAAGCTCTCCTTGTCCTACTTGTATCACTTGTCCTCAGAACTTTTTAAATAAGCAAAATGTAGTGTTCTAATAGAAACTGACACATAAACACATATTAACCTCGCTATGTACTGTCCATGTGTTTTACTAGATTGTGTTTATGGATCTGTTTTTTTTTAACTTTTGGTCAAGTCATCTTTTTTTTCTTCCAATATGAAAAGGTGAAAAAAGATAACCATTCAGTTAAAAAATTCAGTTAAAAAGACCTGGCCTGTGTTCCTATATCAACATCTTCTGTCTTATATCAATCATATTCAGTCAAGTAAAT
>NW_012130097.1:3024888-3028120 GCF_000143395.1 Atta cephalotes | reverse complement strand
AACTAACTAATAACTAACAACTACTACACATATATATATATATATATATATATATATATATATATATAAGTTTATTGCAATAACTAATTTTGTCATACATATTCCAATAAATTTGTACATATGTGACTTGTATACATACTTGATAAGCTTGCTTAAATGTATGTGACTTACAGATGAAGCTGCTCGGCTGGAGACTAGTAGAGAGGTTTATTAATGAAACGGCATGCTTGTAAGAGTCTGGCCGCACATCGCCACGTGGGATGAATGAAGAAGAATTGTTAAAACGGTCTGCTGCAGAGCGTGATAGGATTTTCAGTTGCTATGATCGTGGTAGGGAGGGTGCTGAGATTGATCCTTGGGAGGATCCTGCTTACGAAGTTTATCACACTACAGATAGATATGGATTTATACAGTATGTACATAAGTTTTATTTAGAATTTAGTTATTTAGAATTTGATCGTATACAAAGTATAACCTTTAATGCCACCTGAAATAATTGTTTCTCTTGTTACAGCGATAAGAGGTTACCACAGAAACGGGATGCGTTTGAAGTCAAGTTGCACCACGTGGAGATGGAGAGATTGAAGAAATGGGAGAAAATGACGAAACAATGGGACAGTGCCTCGACAAAGGAAAAATTGCGCCGCAGAATATACAAAGGAATTCCTAACAGATTTCGTGGTCAAGTATGGACTCTACTTTTAGGAATAAAGAATCTGAAGAAGGAGCAGGCGGGCAAGTATGAAGAGATGTTACAATTGGCTCGCCAATGGTCCACAGAGATACGACAGATTGATGCCGATGTTGCCAGACAATACAGAGATCATATTAATTATAGGTGTGATACTGTAGAAATTGAACGTTCGTTCTTTATTATATGAGTTATGTATTTAAAAAAAGTTGAAAAACAATAATAATTTTTTTAGAGAGAGATATAGCATAAAACAAAAGTCTATGTTTTACGTACTGGCTGCCTACAGTATGTACAACATGGAGGTAGGATATTGCCAAGGAATGTCCGTGCTAGCCGGTTTGCTGCTGCTTTACATGGATGAGGAAGACGCTTTCTGGGGCCTTTCTGTGTTGCTTGCCGATCAAAAATACAGCATGCACGGTTGGATTTTTTTTTTCATTTTAAAATAAAATTATTTAGTGACACATTTTTTAATGGCATATCATGCTCTCTTAAAAAAAAATATACACACACACACACACACACACACACACATATATATATCAAAAGAATTTAAATTTTATTGTCTATAGATTTTTGAATATGAATTAATATGTTAGAATAGAAAATCATTTAACAAAATTTATTTGCGGGTTTCTATATAAATTAATCATATAAATAGAAAAAAAATACAATGTAAGCTTTAAATGTTAAAGGCTAATCATATTTATGAACCTCTGGACAAGATTAGCATTTATTGATATATTTAAGTCTTTATGTACAATACATTTTACAGGTTTTTACGTCGATGGATTTCCCAAATTAAACCGCTTCATAGAGCACCATGACAAGATAATGAACAAATGTTTGCCGAAACTAAAACGGAAAATGGATAAGTGCGGCTGCGATTCTATACTCTATGCATTGAAGTGGTTCTTCGTTGTTTTTCAAGAGAGAGTAGGCTTTCTTCTTTATTTCTTCCTAGATTTGCATCTCTTGAAACAGATCAATTAAGTATCAGCAATGTTAATCTATATTTTGTAGACTCCCGTTAGTCTCGGTCTCCGTATCTGGGACATATTTCTGTTGGATGGTGATCGCATGTTATCAGCAATGGCATATACTGTTATGAAGCTGCATAAGCGCTATTTGATGCCAATGGAAAGTCTTGATGAATTTTGCAACTATCTACAAATTAAGCTGGAGAAGGATTTTTGCTTTGATGACGACACCGTGATAAGTACGATGGAGCGCAGCATGGAAGAATTAAAGCGTGCCAAATTAGACTATCCAGGTGCTCCGTTGCCACACGAACTACCCCGTTATCCATTTGGCACTTTCCAGGAGCCTACTTTTACCAGCAAGGTATTGCTAGAATGCCATCCTTTGGCTCTTTATCTATTGTGCCTATTGGCACTAGATGCAATAGATGCAATATTTATGTCATATCCCTTGAATATTGATAAAAATTCGTACACATGTGTTTTCTTCATACCAAGTGATTATGCTGTCTATAAAAGTATTACGATATGATTAATGGTTTACAAAATATATATTTAATAATATATTTTGCTTATAAATAAACATTTTCAATTCAAAAAAATATTTCATTCATCTAAAATAAAAAAATTTTTTTTTAATAGGACATTACACAATGAAGAATTTTATTTCAATTTATTCAATAATTGCCAATTTCATTATTTTTGTTAAAAAAAGATATGACGTGAGATATTGCATTATATTTTATATTACATTGAAGTTATTTTACATTTGGTAAATGTTATGACAGCTTGTGGAATCGCGAAGTAATCTTATAATAACAAAAAAAAATCTCCATTAAATTACTGATATTCTTTCATGATAATTTTATTATATTATATGTTTGCATTCATCAGGTTGGAAGGCGAAGCGAAGAGTTTAGCGAAGCTCAGCATGTGATGCGAGAATCAGTGGTGCAGCGCAGGGATATGACATTGATCGACGACGGTAGAGAGAGCACCACGCCTGTCGAGCCGACCAGTGGCCTTGGCGGTGAGTTTAGAGATAGCCACGATACATTACACAATAGCACAGACAGTACCACGTGCGTCGAACGCATCGAGTCTGAAGACGAGGATGACATCAACTCGAATGTCCGGATAACAGTTATCTACAACACTAGACTGTGAACGGAAAGTGCTTTATCATGATAAATATCGCGACGCGAACAATTTTGCTCAATAAAATTTTGCTAGAGATTGAATATGGTTTGTAGAGAGCCCAGAGAAAACTTTCATCATAATATTAAGAAGTATGTTACTTATAAGACATGTCATACAAAATGATTTATTTACAGTAGTTCTATGCTGGAATGGTATTAATAGAATATTTTTTACAATATTAAAGTCACAGGCGGTATGTGTTAATCTGCACTGTTGCTTCAGAATTCAGATCATGCGATTAGGGAAATAGTTGGGAAAAAATTTAAAAGTGTGTGTGTGTGTGTGTGTGTGTGTGTGTGTGTGTGTGTGTGTGTGTGTGTGTGTGTGTGTGTATATAATAAGTAATAATAATAATATA
>NW_012130097.1:3022537-3024353 GCF_000143395.1 Atta cephalotes | reverse complement strand
AAAGTAAGTAGTGTGTGTGTGTGTGTGTGTGTGTGTGTGTGTGTGTGTGTGTGTGTGTGTGTGTGTGTGTGTGTATTAAATTGAAAGTTAAATTGAAAAACTAAAATATATATGTTCCATATATATATTTTAAGCATATGCCATACTTAGAAAATCGATAAATCTGATCTGAACATTCTTTCTATCTTTTCATATATATGTTTATACTTAATAAATGTCTCAAAATTAACAAAACCAAGTCTTACATAATGTAACACAATACACTCTATCCATGCATATAAATATCCTGCATTTTTAGAAATACTTTTAACACAATTAATATTATTCATGCTGTTCAATTTCATTATTAATTTTTATTTATTTTATGTTAAAATTCCTTATGTGTTATATGAAATAAAAGACATACCCATTGCCCACAATTATTAAGTTATTATGAACCCTTGCAAAATACAATCGTTAATTTTTGTTTCATTAATTTTGTATCATACTGAATAATTATATTCGCTATGCTTTAAAAATACAGGTGTTAATTTTTACATATAGATTAATTTTAACTTCGATTTTACTTTTTATGTTTTTTTAGTTCTAAGAGTCAAAAAAAAGTAAATTAAACTGAGATTAAAGTTAATCTGTACTGGTAAAAAATGAAATAATCATTCAAAAATATTAATATATATTTGTATATTAACTATAATGCGCAATAAACAAAATAATACTTAACAAAATCAATTTAATACTCGTGTGCTGCTTACATGTTTCGGCTCATTCATTCAAACCTGCATCAGAGCGAAGAAGGTTGAGAACGTAGTCGAACATAGATAAACAAGATTGAACAAACAATAGATTGAAGCTTAGCCATGCATCGTGTTGTATATATTGATATAATACAAAATTAGTCAGTCTCCAAAATGCCATGCGAATATCATTTCCAGAAATTCCAGACGATTAAAAGACCGAGTAAAATAGAACTCCAGATATGCTATTATTAATAACATAACTGAACAAGGGAGAGAGGAGGAATGACAAGAAATTATAATTCCAAACGTGATGAAAGTAACTCACTATTGGCATTCGGCTTCATAGAATGAATAGAAACATGTAGAAATCGTAAAGTATAATCGTAAAGTGTCGTAATAAAGTCATTGAAAGCTGTTTTGTAACTTATGTTGTAAAGAAATTCACTTGCACTCATTTGGATGGTTCTCACATTTTAATTTTGATGTGACACTTTTTATCAACATTCTTATCGAGATTTAGCTATGTAAATTAATAATTAATGAACAATAGCCCTTCATATCAAGAGACTGTTATTTATCTAAAGATGATTTTGTTTTTGCAGTTCAATTCATTGTTGAACTCTATCCGAAAGTTACAGTATCGCTTACGTCAACAGGTACCTGGATAACATTTGTCCAAGTTATTGGAGATTGTTCCTCTTATTTTCATTTTTATGTAAAAATAAATTCTTAGTGCATTTTGGGTGCGATAATGTAACTTTCAAGTTCGATGATTCAATAAGTACTGATTAAAAAAACTAAATTGTTTTGGAAAGTTCACGAGATCAGTTATTAGATTCTGAAATAAAATAATGTTTCATAAAAAAAATCGATATATCCTTGATCTAATGTTCAAAGTCAAATAGATGTAATCAGTAAATAGATCTTTTTAAACTTTGCAACTTTTGTTTGAATCATTTTTCTAAAAAAATATTTTATTTTCGAGATATTTTTCACTGGTTCGGAATTTTTTATTTACTCTATATGTATTATATATGTAGGTATGTATATATATATATATATATATATATATATATATA
>NW_012130097.1:3013922-3020826 GCF_000143395.1 Atta cephalotes | reverse complement strand
TAGTAGTAGTATATATATATATATATATATATATATATATATATATATATAGTTTTTATATCACAATAATCATTGCATGTATACCCTCATAACTGTACCACTCACCTTATCTCTGAAATCTGTTCGTAGGAAGTAAATTCTCCTTTGATCCAAGTCTTGATGAAGGCGCATCTCCCAATGGCTCTCGTCGGTCATTAGCCGAGACGTCGGTGACATCGACGGCTGATTTATCGGTATTCAGCTCGGTAACACGTTCCCAGGTCCTGGACAACAGTTTGGATACCCAGAGCAATATCTCGAATGGGAGCTCGGGCAGTGGCGGTCTGCCTACACCGCGGGCGACGCCGCATCAGCCCAGCCCAGACGTAGTGCGAATTTACGTGCCATACACGTCGCCTACGTATACATCGTCGGCGGTGGCTTCTTACAAGGATGATCTACCGCGCACACTGCCCCGTTCTCTGGACACCAACAAGATTCGCATCCGCATCGATCCAGACCAGACGCCTATCGTTGAGAATCTAAAGCCGTTCACACTCGAAAGTCCAGAAGTCGAGCTAGATTTGAAGTGAGTCGTTTGAGCTACACGAAAACGTGAAATCATAAATGATATGCATACGATAGCTTGGTCCTGAAAGTCGCGCATTTGTTGTCAAGAGCGAGAGCAATATCATAAAGTTAATAATATTTGAGATATCTTTTTTTTTAAGTAGTCGATTGGATATTGGATATTAATGTCGCCAAATATGATTAATATCATTCTAATAACTAATTCTTAACATATATTCAATGTATTTTCTTTTGCCTCTCTTAGGAAATAAAATAGCTAACTCAAGTTTCGCATGTCAAATATATGTCGAAGACTTAATATTGAACAAAAAACTGCATAAATCTCGAAATATGATTCTAAACATTCTCAAAAATAATGCGCGACTTCTGGCATACCCTGTGTACGTATGTTCTGCGATAAATCGCGCGTACATAACAAAAGAAACAATAACAAATACGAAAGCTTTTGCGTTAAATCTTAAGGAATTTCTTTATAGAAAACGTCAATTGATGAATTAAGATTTAGAAGTGAGAGAAAAATATACAGTACCGTTTCTAGAATCTTAAATACTTATTAATGATATAATCTTTGATATCCGTTGTTCTTATAAATTAAATTTCAATTTTAAAAAAAAAGTTGTAAAGTTGTAAGAATTAATTGTATCTCAATTTTAGAGAAGATCTATAAAAATCGATAATTACAACTTACAAAGGTTCAAAGAAATTGAAAATCTTAAATGTTTCAATTTAAAAGATGTTAAAAGCGAAATAGACTTTATAATATTTCAATTTAAGAAAATTGAAATGAACGAAGTATTGTCGCTGCATTTGGCCTAATTTAGTTTTATGACATACGCATTGTACGCCACATAGTATTTTTCCAGACACAGCAGGAATAAACGAAGCAATGCATCCCTGATATTGATGTTTAGATAGGATTACGACAAAACAGAAAAAAAAGGATGCAATTCTCTTCACATAACATTACAATTTTAAGTGAAATAGGCGAATGATAAAATATTTATGTATATATCAATCTTTTCGCATTATAAATTTCAGATTATAAATTCGTAATAAAATAAATAATTTTTAGAATTGTGAAACAGTATTTCATTCCAATGTTAATGTATTTCGAATACAATTATATTCATATATTTAAATTAATTTGAAAACAACAAATACTTGTACAAAAATATAGTATCATTAGTCTGCACACAATCAAATGCATCTTCGTGAAATTTCTCTCAATATTATTATATTGATGATGCTTAGCTTGCTGTATTTTATTAAACAATTTGCATGAAAAAAGGATTCTTATTTTCTATTCTATCGTAATCCTATTATTTGGTATATTATTATTCTAAGGGAAGATAGATAATGCTACGTCTATTCATATTATGTCCGTAGGTCTCCTATATTTGTCACGCAGTCTTATTTATAGTTATTTCGTTTTGATTTTTGAAAGAAAAAAGAACGTTATTACAATATATTGAGTTGCTATTAAGAATTAAAACGGATTCTGCTGTATATAAAATAAAGATGTATCTAGAGGCAAATTCATTTTTTTACAACTACTATAAAGAATTGAGTTCCGTTAGATAGGCATCTATATACAATATATAATCGATAATATAAATTTCGATAAGCTTTAATATAACCGAATTTTATAACGTAGCTATATAAGAAAATAGATTTGTCTCTGGATGTGAGTCCACTAAATATTTCTGATCAGCATCATTTGTCACGTTTTGTTTACATTAAATCTACAATAAAACTTCGTTGACGATTGATCTTACGATAACTGTATGCTGATAAACGAATTAGTAGAACAATGGTAGAGAAATGTATACTATTTATTTATACGTTCACGAGCTAATTATATCTATCTGTCCTCAAGAGGGAAAACTCATACTATTAAGTATTATGCTGCCTTGGTAATATTGACATGTTTCTTTGTCAGTTTCTTTCTTATTTTTTCATTTTTTTTGTAATTCGTATGTTATAAGAAAAATAATACTTCTGTATATATAAATAATATTTAACGAGTGAGATGGAAAAAAGAAATAAGACTTTATGTCAAAAAGTGAATGAAACTTCTCGGATGTAGTCATATTCAAACTCTTCGTCATAGAATGTGAATACTGAACAGCTTCCGATTATTGTGCCGCACTGAAAGTATTTGTATTATTTGATTATGAGCCATCACCTTTGGATGTATGCACCTTGATTTCAATTTCGCCAACATTCCTGAAAGCGCGCGCAATATCCTCGATGTACATAACCTTGTGGATAAAGAGTCTGAATAAAAAAAAAATTATTCCCATGCATAAACATGAACTCATCAAACAATTATTATATCTAATAATAGCATAAGAAGCGATGTAGATTAAAAATAATATTAAATGTTGATCGTCCGAATCTTTATCACGTTAATACAAGAACAGGTTCATAGGATAAAAATCTTCTATCATAAGTTCCTCTTATTATTTTCGACGTGATTTATGACAATTATAACAACATGGTGACCTTATACTTTTGATTAGTTCAGCGAAAGACAAGATTTCTCGACTGCATGAGAATGAAACATTACATTTCAGATTTATTCAGATACGATCTTCATACATTATATTTTTTTGAGCTAAATCGTCTAATAGAGACTAACTTTTATTGACATTATAAAATAATGCAATATATCTTGCCAGGCTATGACATAAATAATGTAACTAAAAGAAAACAGAGAGATTTGTATGATCAAATTGAAGATAAAATTTACAAAATTATTTCAAGAATAAGTGCATAATTTATTAAAAAGGGAATAAATAACAATTCTCCGTTTATTACTATGTAAGTACTGTTTACTACTATATTTGATAAATATTATTAGGCAGTAAGAATTTTAATTATGTCTTCATTTATTTATATTGTATTTGAGACGTAGAAAATATTAATTTATAGAATAAAACTGATTAAAAATATAAAAATTTTCTGTGTGTAGCATATTGATAAACTCGAAAATTTCAAGCCTCGCGTCTTACCACGATCCCCTGATCTCCAAGGGAATAATATTTAGTCTAATTTTCCTCAGGACACTGCTCTACAAGTTAAATCTAAAATAAATAATTAAAAAATCATTATAAAATGGTAATAATGTAAATATATAAAAACTCTAATTTTCACAATAAAAATTGACGTTATTTACATTGTTATCATTTTGTAATAACATTTTCCTAATATCTTTTAAATTCAATCAGAGCAGTGTTCTGAAGAAAAGAAAAACTGCTAAAAAATAATACACAGTGCTTCTTTAGAAGTCATAGAAGTCACGGTAAAACTTGAAATTTCCAAGCTCGTCTTCAATGGCGCACACAGAAAAACTTAATAAGTTTCCTATTCAATAATTCTTATTAAAATAAATTTTTTCTCTAAAAAAAAATTTGTTCTATCTCTTCCGTTGTTGGTGAATACGAAATAAAAACGAAAAGTGGGTTTTGAAAAAGTCAATTTTCAAAAGTTGATTTTACCTCAGAATGAATTGGGGCAACAAAAAAAATTATTACATGTCCGGATACTTTCTGTATATTGCTAAAGTTTCATAATTTTTTGAATATCCGAGTTGGACCTTTCCTTTTAAGTCCAATTCTAAGAACTTCATGTTGTTTCTTTGTACAAACTATTAGTCTGTGGACTGCCATTTCGTAAGTACAGCTTTTATATGAATCAAATGTCACAACGTGACAGCTCTAGTCTAGACAGTTCAGATAATCTGTGTATTGAACTATAAAAAATAGTAAAAAGATCTCAATTTTAAAATTTTTTATCATTTTCGGTATAAACTCCACAGACATGTATATTTTAATCTTAGAAAAAATTTTTGAATCTGTAAAAGAGGAAAAAAATAGTTGTTATATAAATATTAAACCGATTAGTCGATAATACAGATGGCTTTAGGCTCCCCTTAACTGTCGGGAATGTTTAAAAAAACGTATGGATCGTTATGCTGAACACCTTGTGCGTTTGTGCATGTGTGCGTGTGCATATATACATATGTAATGATTATAATATGACGAATGCAATACTCATCGAAATCTTATCAATTATCGAAGAGGGGTAGAGAGGAGGCCACATAAATCAATAATTAATTGTCGAAACAAAGTCTAATTGTCAATATAGCAAAAATATATATCTCACTTCTTCCAGCATCACTTTTTTTTATTACACAACTTTATTCGATGTTGTAATTTATTTATTTTTATTTACAAGTACTGTATTGCATATGTGATCTGGATGTAGGATCGATCAAGGTGATTATGTAGACGCAAATGTGTTATTTATTTTTTTTCTTTAAAAATTAGATTGAAAATCATAACGTGCGCGTGTGTGTGTGTGTGTGTGTGCGTGTGTGTGCGCGCGCGCGCGTGCGTGCGTGCGTGCGTATATGTGTGTAGTAAGAAACATCTATTAATCTCGTAATCATTATAAATGCACATTGAAGATTTAATGAATGTTGACTTTCTCATTACAAAATGTTGCAATGATATTTAATTACGATTACCTTTCAACTACAGTCATCTCGATTGATCCTAACTGGATTTATCTTCTTTTTTCTATTATTTTGTATTGATAATGACTTTTGATCTTACAAGAATGTTTAGTGCACGCAAATTCTTGTACGATCTTGCTATATAAATTCGTTGAAACCAAATTTTCTCTTTTTTCTTTTCCCTTTTATATGGCTGTATCTATACACTGTATAAATAAATCGTCAAATGAACGATTGGTCGACACTTATTTGGTTTATAACAAACTCATTTGGCTTTCAAATAGATTGATCTAGCTTACTTTAAGACACTCATTACGAACTAGGCTGATAAAAGTTATTGCCCATAATTGGTATCAGCTTGCCATTCAACAGCATTTGCGGTCCAGTATAGTAACGCCATAACAGACTGCTGCCTCTCTTCAGCTGATTATGAGTCGACAGATGAGTCCAACAATGCAGCCAGTTCTTATAGATCGGCATGTATGGTGGAAGACCAGCTACCAATCTTGAACAATTTTCATGAACGTATTAATTTTACCATGAAATTTCAGATTTTCTTAATTCAATCGGTCTTATTTTATTTTGTAAAGGACGAAGTAATATCATGGCATTTATCTTTTGTAACTTCTAGATTACATTTATAATGTCTAACTTTTAGACTACATTCTAAAACGTTCTCTCTAAGGAAAATTTTATTCGAAACACATATATATATAATATATATGAGTTTCGAATAAAATTTTATAGTATGTAATATAGTATATTATATCAAGTAAAATTTTCTTTGAAGAGGACATTTTGAATGTAGCCTTAAAATATAAAACTTTTTATTCAAACTTTTTAATAAAAATTATTTTTAAAATTATTTTTTAAAGTATGAAGTGTGCATACATATGTATAATTTTTAATATTTAAAATCTAAAATCTCATAATTGTCAATTACTTTTAAGAAAATACATTTACAATAAGAAGAAAAAATAAAATGAAAAGAAAAAATTATGTTAATCTTCAATGAACGTATTGGACATGAGATTTTACTTACCCGCAGTCATTTACTGTCATGCAGTGAGATACCACTAAGAACGGGTACATAACAGTTGTAGCTACAAACTATACAAATATTTTATTTTAACATGTTTAAATTTTATTATATGAAATATTTAATGCATTAGTTTTGAAACGTTGTGTCAATAATACATATCGGAGCACATTCTCTTTGAAAAATATTGAAACTTTGCGCTTACTTTCATGGTTGATGCAGTATATGGCTTCATCGCTGGCTCCTGTATAACGTAATTGTTTATAGCGTATGTAGAGATGCCAGTTAAAACTATAACTGCAGCACTTCCTATTATACGCGGAATCAATCCTGCGTAATAACCTAGGATCCCATTCTCCTTGTAAATCTCCAGGAACGAACCAAATAGGCTACTAATGGTAAGAATATGATAAATTTTACGGTGACAAACGAATCGCCCAGAGAAGAATACAAATTTTTTTCCAGAAATTTACATTCAAAATTTTCTCTTCAAAATTAACAAATATAAATGCGATTATATACATATTTTGTCTTTATTTCTTTATTTCATTTTATAAGTGCATATTATATATATAAAAACAGATTTTAGCATTAATTACTGAAATTTTCGTAAAAAATTTTCAATATTGTCCCTTATTAATTATTTTCTCTTTCTATATCACGTATATTTTATAATTGAAGATCAAAAGATTTATATATACAATACACACATTCTTTCTCTGGAAATCTAAAAGGATATGCCATTTGTTTATATATATATATATATATATATATAT
>NW_012130097.1:3006085-3013902 GCF_000143395.1 Atta cephalotes | reverse complement strand
TATATATTTATATATATATATATTTATTTATACCTATATTTTGTCTCTCTACCCACAAATTGTGCCATCATCCTTAATGAAATGACTTCCAAAGGATGACTAACTATGATCGCGACTGTTCTACTGATCACATCCCTGATGATTTCATTCATGCATCTTTTACGTCTACAAACAGAAGAAATTATTAATTCATTATTCATATTTTTCTCCTTTCCCTTAACACATACCTGACTGTCTCATCTCCATCATCTTCATCCTCGTTCTGTTCCACTGAGTTCGACTGTAGATATTCTAAAGTCTTATCGCACGCTATTGTACTTATTGTGTAGGAACATACCTTGGGTACTAAGCCTCTATAGCAGCCTGTAAAGCCATCCAAGCTCTTTATGTGTTTAACTGCAAGAAATAACATTTTATGTTAAACAGAGAAGTATATAATAAAATAATATTAAGTAGAAAATTTAAAGTAGAAAAAGGGATGCACTAGATATCCATGCAAAATTGTTGGAGGAAGGGGGAGGGGAGGAGAATATTTAATTTCTGGCAATATATTCAGCCTAAATTTTATGTTGAAATGACATGTATGATAAGATTATCTTAATAAAAATTTTTATTATCACTGATATGATGTTTTAGAAATATTACACTATATTTCTAAAAAATACATCAGTGATAATAAAAGTTTTTAAATATTTTATAGCATCATGTCATTTCAATATAAAATTTTGGCCTGATATATTGTCAGAAATAAGATATCTGATAATCCTTCCTGGATGTTTAGTGCTTCCATAGTAGAAAAGATAAAACAATCTCCTAAAAAATATTTCTAAGTTTTAAATTAGGATTATACTTACTATATGTAAAAGCATTTGGTAGTTTCAATGCAGGCTTTCCAAACAATGTTACAGTTGGTTTGGGTGGAATAGGCTCATATCCAATCTAAATAATAAAACAAATATGTGACTGTTTTTCTTTAGATAACAGTATTATATCTGTGTGTATTGTTTGTATCAAAATTTTTAACTAGCAGATATACATCTTTACCTGGATCAAAACCTTAGCATATTCAATAGGATAGGAGATTGCATTTACTAAAATGCGACCGGCTATATCAGACCACAGGATCTCTGTATCTTTTGAGGT
Organism: Atta cephalotes; assembly: GCF_000143395.1. NCBI lineage: Eukaryota > Metazoa > Arthropoda > Insecta > Hymenoptera > Formicidae > Atta > Atta cephalotes. Next base: position 3,012,759 of record NW_012130097.1, on the reverse strand, counting down.
ATGCTTTAGAGGCATTCTTGACAAATTCCTAGATTTTCTTTTTTCTAGGGGAAACATATGTATTACATAAAATCAATAGAAGTTTAGTCAGGAATTTTCATCTTATAAAAACGCACCAATTCTCATTGTTTAGAGTCACAAATTGATATCACAATTTCTCTTCTCCTGGTTCCCACCTACTTCCTCACGAAACTCTGTGCGCTAACAGAAGAGATAACTATTGACGGGATTTTCAAAGACAATCGGAATTAGCGTTGTTGCGATACTCTCGTCTATTTTTTATTACAAATCATCAAGTGTCCCTTTCACAGTCATTATGGCGCTTGTTTCCCCGCGAACACTTCTGTTCCTTATACTCTGTATGTAAGGTCGAGTTCAGCCGAACAAGCGTTCGGGAATAAATGTTAAGAATACACTGTTCACTTCAAATCTTGATAAAAATATACTCAAGCGATGTGTTTTAGTGTAAAAATTAAGATTGGACAAGAAAAAATGCTGCTCTATTTCGTGAACTGAGATATTAATAAACGACTATTAAGGTTAAGAAATTTGTCACAGCCACAAAATATTACAATATGAACGTATAAACCATAGATGGCATAGACACGGAGATGTCAGATTCAATTGCACATACCTACTTCACAACAGCCTATTCCTAGTAATTTTTCACTGTTTCACCAATGACATTATATTACATCTATTGCGTTGCATGTACTTTTTGCATCAGCATCTTCGCTTTCTCTCTTTTCAATGTCCAAATATATATCTATCTTATTTTAAAATAAAAAATTTTGAGGGATTTTAGATAACGTGAATGTAACGTATACCATAGTATTTCTCTAGTTTTTCATTTCTTTATTTTCTTTTCAAGAATAGAGACTCTGGACCCCTATTCTTATGTATATATGTATATAATATATGTATATAATATATATGTAATATATTTTATTTGGAATTAAAAATCTGTTTTATCGACATCGATCGTTCGGCCGTCGTTTCAAGCATTCCCTTAACTCTTAACCTCCAAGGTTAATCTACTAAGAACTAGTCAAGTATCTGGAGGATCAAGTGAGGTTTGGCCAACCGATGCGGCCTATAATTTGTAAGAGAATCTCGTTAAATTATTTAATTATTTTTTCTCGTTTAATTATTTTTTCTTACCTTGTTGCACTTTGTTACATTATTTTTATTTCTCACAGTTTTATCGAACTGAGTTTGCGCAAGTTTATTGTGACGAAAAAACAAGATAGCTTGGATAGTTTCTCGCCTTGAGTAAAATTTTTTTTTATGTCTGTTTATATCAATGTAGATTAATTCAAGAATTACAAAAAAAGCCTATAAATAGCCAATACAATTATTCATGCGTAAATTTAATGTTTATTTGCAATTATTAGGCATTTTCTAGCAAGAACACAGTGTAACACTGAATTATTTCCTCCTTATTTAACATTGGCAAACAACAAGAATTTCATAACACTTGCAACTGGCTGTGTTGCGTTCAAGAAAGTAGCTTTGCAACTATTATGAAATTCTTTATGATTTATTTATATACTTACAATTAGATCAAATGAGGAAGTAAAGTCAGTCATATTAAAGAATTTTATTTAAAAAATTATGAAACTGCGTTATCTGCTGAACATAGCTTCTATGTCTGTTTCATAGCTGAACTAGTTCTATTTTTGGAATTTAAAATGAGATGTATGTTAAAAGAGAGATAGATATCTAGTAAAAATGAAAAGGATAATTCTAGTATAGGACTTGATAATTAATTGTCTTATAATGTCCTTGCTGAAAAACACCTAATATACATTATTTTAATATACATAGGAATAATCATTGTAAATGTTCAATCCAGATTTGAGTCCTTGGATGATTTTAATCTTGGCTAATATATTTTTTATTTCTTTTTTAGTTCTAAGAATTAAAGAAAGATAAAGTGTAAGCTGAAATAAGATTACAGTTAATTTACATTAGTATTTGTTATTAGAATCCTGTAAATCTTATTCCCTGTCTATTTGATTTTCACCTTTTGAATTTTCCAGTTTGATGGCCTCTGCTATTTTCACAACTGTCTGGATTTCGGTTAAGCGAAACTTCGTCAGCGTGTTATTTCCTACATTTACGGCGCTTGCGATTTACGTGGATCTGAGGCATACAGCTCGCTGGAAGCACCAACTTGCTGAACAGCAGGACAAGTGAGACTACGCTGAGACATGAGTCTACTTCAGAGTTTGTCATCGCACAAGCACATCTGGAAGATGTACTGGACTCTCATCTTTCCGTTCGCAGGTTTTATGATCGGTCATAAGCTAGATAAGATGGAATCAAAGAGGATGACAACATTTAGGGACAAATCAGCATTATATGGCAGAGAGTTAAAGCCTGGGGAGCCACCTTCCTGGCCATATTAGCTATCCTTATTATACATCGTTCAAATCTTAAGAAATAGCAGAATCAATTAGTGCTTGTTAAGTTAATTAAAAAATAAATATGTTCAAATGAAAAGATACAGATGTTATATAGATGTTTCATTAATACACGTGTAATCTAAATTAAATGACGAAAGAAAGAAAAAAAATATATATATATGTGTAATCAGTTTCATTTATTGGTAACAATGCAATATAAGTGATAAATATATATATAGGATTGCCATGTTACGTATTTCTATTAGAAATATAGAATTATATTTACATTACGCATTTATTCGATAATCGCTAAGAATACTATTTCAGGATAAATAGAGAGTACATATAAAATTATTTTGTCAACATAGCAAATCCAATATATACACGAACTTATATAAAAATTATATTATATTTACACATATATTTATATATATTGAACAGAGATCATCACGAATATTCAGAGATCTTCATAAGCACGAAATAAAACTTGCATTACATTAGATTAATACATATTAAAAACTGCTATATTTGAAGTTAATGAAATTAAATGTTAAAAGCATTTAAATATTTTAAACAATGAAGTGCCCAATAATGATATTATCATGTTATTTAACAAAATAAATGTTTTCTTTTATTGTTAAAGTTTAAATTATGCCATTGCATTTAGATATTTTATAATTATATGAATTACAATTAAGGCTTAGAATTTCAAATTTGAGAAAGAAAAAAAATCGTGATGAGCCATATTGGTGCGCAAAAATTTGTTTACAATTTATTTTAATATACATAACTTAATAGATGTCAACTACTTTTTTGGTCTTCTTCAGTATAATATAATAATAAATCGAATAGAAGTAGTAAGATGATTAAGTGAATTGCGCAAATAAGAAATAATGTTAGAAGTAAAATTCCTGTGCTATATTATGAGATTAAGGTCGTCGTCTTAAAACAGTTTTTAATATGTATTAGTTCAGTGCAATGCGAGTAATTAAAGTAAATGCAAATGATCAATAATAACTATTATTATTCTCATTTTAGTATGTTATTAAATACCATTAGTATGGAGGTGCTAACGAAATAAAGGGAATTTTTTCGACTTTTTCTTCGTTTTTTTCTTGGCTTTATAGATATTGCACACGACGTTCTCCTTATTCTCAATCGATTTAGTCTCTGAATTATACATCTGGTGCTTTTGCATCCATTTGTCCGTTTCGCTTGTCCAGGACACCGGCCTATCCTTGAAAGTGTTGGCTTGATCTCGATGGCTGTATCTCTCGCCAGTTTCCAAATTAAGATAAGAAGACAGCTTGTCTTTATTATTACGTTCTGCCTTGCCTAGAATATCATCAGGAATACCATCTATGGGTCCGTAATTCTGAAACCTTGTCTCCTTCTCCTGCAAAGCGCATATGTTATCGCTAAACTTCCGAAAAATTTTTTTTCTTCGATCATGTGCTCGAGTTTCTCCTCAGCTACTCTTTGCAGTTTTCCTGGGATATCTTTGTGTCTGGTCCATCGCTCGCTTACTGATCTTGTGAACGCATGTGGCTTCTTATAAAGCATTGGATTAAACAACTCCGACGTTTGTATGTTAAATGTATCTACGCTGGCGGCTGACAATGATGAGTTTAAGTCGTCGTAATTCATCGTAGGACGCTCTTTGTACTTTATAGTAGCATATGAATGAGTCTTCGAAGAAAAAGATTTTTTCAAGAAAGAATCTGGACGCATCAAATGCTTTTCCTCCTTTTTTTCGTATGGATTGATAATAGATTGAAGATTTTTTGGGATCTCTGCTTTTTTTAAAATCTCTATTTTTTGAGGAATTTCTATTTTTCTCGGAATTTCTTCTTTTCTTGAAATCTCTTCTTTTTTCGGAATTTCTTCTTTTCTCAAAACAACTTCTTTTTTCGGAATCTCTTCTTTTTTTGGAATTTGTTCCTTTTTCAGAATATCTTCTTTCTTTGAAACATCATCTTTTCTCAGAATTTTCTCTTCTACAAGATTATTAGGTTTCTCGATATCGTATAAAATTTGTGCCGCTTGTTCCAGTGTCTTTTCCACTACCATGTCTTTTTGGTATTTTAGCTGTTGCTCTATTTGTTTCATTTTATCATTGAGAAGTCTCTCTGTGATCCTTAGTTCTTTCTCTTTTCTAAATAGCTCCCTCTCTCTTTTTTGCAGATTTATTTCCTTTTCCCGTAAGATGGTTTCACGATTCCTTAAGATCTCAATTTTGTGCAACCAATTTTCTCTGAAGATCTCCTCGCTAACTTCTTCAGGTGATGGGATCGATGCGGTACAGCCATTCTTGTACCCGTGACGGCAGAAATTGTTCAGCTTGGAATCCAAGGAGTTCTCACTTCTCTCGTCAATCGACATCAAACTGTTCGTCCTGCTAAATTGTTTCGCAGGATATAATGATTCCTGTGGTCCAATTGATGCTTGAAATTCCGTTTTTTGTACACGTTCGTTAAAACGACAAGAATTCGCGTTGTTATAATATTTAATGATATCGTTATCCAAATGTTCGTCGCGTAGAATGTCATTCTCGTTCGTTATGCCTTTCACGAGTTTTATACCAATCAATGTGCTATCTTCAGTGGAAAACTTCGTGGTTTCTTCGTATTTATTATTTGAAGCGAGCGACGTATCTTTCTCGTTTTGCATACTGTTCTCAAATATACTTTCGCTCTTGATATCAAATTGATTTATAATCTTGAGATCATCTATCTCATTAATTATTGATAAGTTCTCCATTCCAGGCACAATATATGTCTCAACTTTGTACAAAATTGGTTTCTTCATGATTGATATTGCAATACGTTAATATCTTTCAAACTCTCAGAAGATTATGTCATAAATTGTCAAACTCTCCCAGAAGATTATGTATATGATGATTGATCATTTCTGCAAATAATAGATATTTATTTATTAAAAATAATAAAATATATGTGCATATACACACATAAACAAGGTAATTCCCTGTAATTTGAAGTCCGCATGCTTATACTATCATATGAACTATAAAACTTTTATATCAAACAAACTTTAACTTCAAGCGACAGCTATACACAGTAAAAATATTTTGTATTTATATAAAGATTATGCGTTTCGCGGGTTTTCTCCGTGTCCAGATCCATTCTTGAAATGCCAACGTTTCGTGAACCTTGCAGTCCACTTCATCAGGGCGAGGAGCAGCCTGATACTGTCAGGCTATTAGGTTGCTTCTCGCTCTGATGAGGTGGACTGCAAGATTCACGAAACGTTGGCATTTCAAGAATGGATCTGGACACGGAGAAAACCCACGAAACGCGATAATTTTTATATAGAAAGCACCCCATATAGGAAGTCTCAAGAATATTATTTTGTATTTATGTTATATTAAAATGAATCTTTGTTAAAATTTTTGTATTGAATTTTTAATCCGAGTTTTAAACATAATATGATTGCCTTATTTGAATATTTTGTGTTACATTTAAATTTAACATTTCTCAGTGTTAAAATGACATAATTTGTAGATAAGTAAAGAAATAATAAACATAATATAGTTTTAAATTCTAAGAATAAATGATAAAATGTGTATGTTGATTTAATATATTATAAATGTGAATTTTACTGAAGAAATATGTTTTATACAACTAGTTATATATTTTATATCTAAAAAGATATTTGTGTTTTCTCTTTATAACAGTAAATATCTGTTAAATTTATATATTACATATGTTAAATATCACAGAGGCATTGCCTCTGTGAAACTAAAAATGTGACAATAGCATTTAATTTTAGTTAACTTTAATATTATAAACGTGTCAATTTAATATAAAATTTGTTTTTAAATTGTGTCAAAGTATTACGCTTCTTGTATTAAGTTTTTACATAACATTTATGTTGCTTTCTATTCATCTCACATTAAATTAACATAAAATTTTTTACTGTGTATAAGTCAAAAATAATTGAATTTTTAAATTTTTCTTTCATTTTGTTATGAAATCGATATCCAGACTTTCTATTTATGTGTCTTTTAATTTTGTAACAAATGCAAAATAATTTTTCAATCTGTAAAATCAATTTGAAAATTTCAGTTGCACTGTAATTCATGAAAATTGACGCGTCGCTCTAACGTCCCCCTAACTTTTAGAATCTTAGAAAATGTCTTGGCAAACATTACAGAAAAGGACAAAATTAAAAACGAACAATAAAAGAAAAGATTACACATTTGTTTTTAAAAAATTTATGTTTTCGTGTGTGTGTGTGTGTGTGTGT
>NW_012130097.1:3001487-3002743 GCF_000143395.1 Atta cephalotes | reverse complement strand
TATATATATATATATATATATATATATATATATATATAATATATGTGTTACAATTAGAATTATAGCATTACAAATATGCATACTTATTTATGAAGCATTTATATAATAAAAAATCATGAATTTAATAGCTTGTATATAATCGAATATTTATGCTAAAAATCGCAAATTTACAATTATTAATTGTCGATAAGATCAACGTTCTTCAATTACCTTCGGGCCATTGGGGCCTTTTTTGTGAGGATGAAAATTTGTCTAAGGTTGATGGTCTTTAATAATATTTCGTCGGTGGTATTAAATGATCAGTGTAAACTAGAGCAATATTAACTTATATTGTTTTGTATTTTTTTCTTATTCCGATTTAGTTTTTTGAAGCCTTATTATTAGAGATATACAATGTTATAATTAAAAAATCAAAGTTTATTTATGTTATCAATAATTTAGATCATTAAACAAGATATTATGACAAAATAATTTAAAGTTTAAAATTTGCCATGTAGTGACATTTCGAATTATTCTTCGACAAACTGATGGTTATTAATTAATAATTTTAATTTTCCAGATTTTTTTCAGAAATTATTTGATAGAAAGTTATTATTTGCGAGTATTAAATCAACTGTAAAATAGGATGGTAGTATGTAAACTTGTGTGTACGACAAGGATCTAGTATAAAAAAAGGATATTAGCTAGAGAAATGTATTGTTTTGAAAACTTCAAGCAATTGAACTCCAACTGAAATCCCTCAAGTGATTTTCAAGAGACTGTTTTTCAAGAATGATTTTGAAAACATAATTAATAATAATTTAAGAAAATTAACAATAATTTAAAAAATACTAGTGGCTACGTTTAGCAGAGAAAGCAGTTTTGCAGCTGTTGTAAAATTCTTCAATATGATTGGTTTCTGCATTTAAATCTGTAAAGAACCAAAGATAAGAGCCAATCGTATTGAAGAATTTTACACAGTTGCAAAACTGTTTTCTCTGTTAAACGCAAACATCACTAATTTTAATATAAACTAGAAAGTGTTCTCATATTTTACTATGATGATTACTTATGTTGATTTTACGCGTGCTTGACTTTTGCACGCGCATATCGATAAAATTAGCGTATTACATATTCGTGTGTATAATAACGTAGATAAAAGCGAGGTCAAAATAAATAGATACCGAGTTAACGTTAATTTCCTATTGTAGCGTACATTTGATGTGTGTGTGTGTGTGTGTGTGGTGGGGGTGGGGTNTGTGTGTGTGTGTGGTGGT
>NW_012130097.1:2979449-3001467 GCF_000143395.1 Atta cephalotes | reverse complement strand
TTGTTAGCGTACATTTGTATGTGTGTGTGTGTGTGTGTGTGTGTGGGGGGGGTAGTGTGTGTGTGTGTGTGTGGGTGTCTAAATTTATATATACATAATGTTTATATATATAATTTGTTTTGAATACGTCTTCAATGGAATATTAAAGATCCTGGATAAATTATCATGACTATTAATAGAGTTCCGTTATTAATAGAGTTCCGGAGACCTAAAGATAATTTAAAGATACTAGTGATTATAAATTTTTTAATTCGCTTAATTTTATTTAATTTATATTTATTTAATTTATCGCTCGTACATTCAATTAAATCGGTACGATTTAATTGAATAATAAAATTATAGTATTTAAAATTAAAATTGAATATTATTAAATCTTAAACATATATGTATATGTGTCTATAAAAAAATCAGGATAATAAATTATAAAATTATCATATTAGTATCATATTATAAACCATTTAGGTTTTCACGCGAATTTTCATAAGGTTATCGATCTTTAATAGTCACATCTAGTCGATTATGCGAAAAAGATTGATCGACGGGATAAATTCCAAATATAATAAATCGCGTCGCGATTCGAGAATATTCGTCTGTTCGAGGCGTTCTCAGCCATCGTCAATAAGTACGGCCCTGGAAGCTCTATATTATCAAAGTAATGCATTTTTTTTTATCTGCCTGAAATACCGGCAATCTTCCTATTGACTATTTCGACCGTCATTTCGATTTAGTAGTTCAATAAGCGCTTAATATTAATGATATGATTAGTAGATTAAAATGTGTATGTGTACTTTGATATATAGAGCTTTATACGGCCCTGCATTGCACTGCCATCTTAACAGCCAAGTCGATCGAAAGAGAACTCGACGGGTCGGTTTACGTGCAGTAACATCAGCATCCGCCATTACGCTAGGGAGTTAGACAAGTTAGAACGGAATACTAGGCGAGAAAGTCTAGAGATCGTCGTCGTATTCATCGTAGTTCCCTACTTACACCAGATAACCACAGTAACGGAGCGAGAAGAAAAAACTATTTAGTGATTTCACGCTGCTATTTTGGATACAAACTCGACTGTGCGCGACTGGCACGCATAACTGGAGAATTCGGCACGAATGGACACTATCAGTATCTCGCCAAAAACAGCAAAAACTGTCACGCTCGTCTCTGAGCGGGGCGTAATATGTAGAAATGTGCTGACTTCCACGTCAACTTCGCCTTCTCAACCTCTACGTCTCACGCCGACGGGAAAGATCAGCCATGCGAAGACGCGGGTTTATACGCAGCGTTATAGGAGGGAGTGGGAACAGATGTCGGACTTCAAAGGTGCGTTTTCTCTCTTTCTCTCTATTTCTTTTTCTTGCGTTGCTCACAGGAAATCCTACGCATAGGATTATCTGATGTTGCATTTAGATTGATTGTTCTTGATTTAACTTTCTATACCCTAGTTATACACATACCGTGGATTAATTCCTAGTTTAATTTATCATCCTGCTGCAACATAAAGGGAAAAGAAAGTTTTTAAGGTTACCGCTCACATTTTACAAAACAGTAACCATAAAGATGCCTTTTCATGCTGACATTCATTTTTAGAAAAAGAACACACCGTGAATTGACTTGAGTTGAGTCAATAAATCGAATATGCTATTAGTATGGGCATTGACGAGATATTATTAAAGACCGTCGATCCTGGACAAATTTTCGTGACTATCAGTAGGGCCCGGGGATATATAATTGAAGAACGTTACCAACAATTAATAAAAATTTATGATTAACATAAATATATCGATAATTATTAAATTCGTGATTTTTTTATTATAAATGCTGTATAAATAAGTATGCATACTTTTAATGCTGTAATATCTCATATATTGCCAAAAAATTATAATTTTTCTTTGCAGTTATCATCTCTGTTGATACAATCAAATTTAGATGATAATATTAAAATCACATTTAAGTAAAAAATTGTACTGTTAAGTTTTAAATATATATTTATGTATATATATATATATATATATATATATATATACATATATATACATGTCTACGAAAATAATAAATCATGAAATTACTACCATATTATTAGTTTCTTACTCTCACTTAAATTTTAACAAGCACGTGACTTCCATAAGCGCCGACCGTCTTTAATAGTATCTCATCAGTGGTATGGGCTGTGTTGCTTTGATTAATCGAAGATTTTTATAGAGATAATTGAATTTTTTTCTGATGGTTTTTTTCGATTAATGAGCTGTTTGATTAATTCAGACTCAAATGACGCATTCGATGTTTCTCGATTAATTTATAAGTTGTTTGTTTCTGATTGATTGAATTCTAAACTTTAATTTACCTCAACTTTAATTTATCTTTCCTCAATCTTCAGTAAAATAATAATAATAATTTAAACAAATACTTTGATATAGAGTTTATTTAAGTAAAAGATATTAATGTTTTTAAAATATTTTTATAAACAGGATGGCTAACTTCAGTTTCCAATCAACCGACCCGTGCTTACTGCCTATATTGCAGAAAGAATTTACATGCACATCGTTTGTCGCTACTGAAACATACATGCACAATGAAGCATCAGCGCTCGGCTTTGACATATCAATTGGAACAGAAACAGATACAGAAGTCAGATGCCGATGCACCTGAAATAGGACTTATGGAAGAAGTTGAGGTCAGTATCTTTTGTTAAATCTTTTGTTAATTTAAAAATTATATATCTATTATTGAAAAAAAAAATGTACAGAATGTCCCAGAATAACCGCAAAATATTTCATGTTCGGGTAGAACAGATTAAATTGAGTCGAAAAGTATTTTTACCATTGCAATTTTCGCAATACTTGGGAAGACATTAATTTCTATCTGAACATGCACGTATCCACGCGGACTATCGCTAACTGGCCGCATTCAACAGACTCAACTATTATGGAGCAGATCTGTGAGCGGTCACTACTATTGGATGATCTAAAATATTCTAAAAGAATACACCAATAGCAGCGAGCGTTCACGGATTCGCTTCGCAACAGCTGAATCTACTGAACGCGATCTATATGGCCTTCTAGATTGCGCTTACAACGATGTTAGCGCGCTAACATACTATACTTTATGTCACGCATATTATAGCATTTCAAAGCATTTCATAAAAGCTCGAATTTGAATATAGGCTTATGTCTATCGGTCACGGTCGCTTGTTGCGCGACGAGGGATTGCTTGGTAGACGCGCCGCTTTTGAATTATAGTGCTTAGCGCCAGGCGATCATGTTTTCACGTTCGATCTTTCGCGAATATTCTCTGCATACAAAATATATTTATCGCTGACCTGTGTCCTTAATTTTGAATAATCAGTTAAATTTTAGACTGATTATTGTAACTGTTTCATGTCGGATTATAGCATATAATTACTGATTACATATTAAATTATAATTCTCTATACATCAATACAAAATGCTTCAATTTTTGCTTCCTTTAAATGTAAATGAATAAATGTAAACAGACGATCGACATAAAGAATTAATATCTAAAAAATAATATAAAATATAAAAAAAATAAGTAAAATGCCAATTTGAGCCACTGGTTATTCATGTGTATTTTATACTATTTATTCAAAGTGTTAATATTATAACGATGTGTTAATTTTATTTCGGAAGTGTTAATATTATTTCGACCTATGGTCAAGATTCTCTTCAGTACAAAGAAATTTACTTAAATTATTAATTATAAAATTACATTACAACTAAAAAATATATTTTAAATTGCTAATACATAAAGGTATCCGCAAAAAATATAGTAAAATAAACTTACATGACTGTTAAGATTGAATGGTTTCTATAAGATATGTTGTACATGTTCCATCAGACTGTTCCATTTACTGTGTACAATTATGAATAAATTAAAAAGTTAATATAAATAATAATTAAAATCAAACTTTAGTTCATTTACATGAAACAACAAATTAAGAGTTATTAAACATGACATAACTGTTTGGTAGACGAATGTAAAATGAAAATTGAGAGAAATAGAACATGGATAATAGAACATGTACTTATAAAGATAATAAATAAATAATAAATAATAAATAAAATAACCAAGGATAAATGATATAGATTGGAAGCATTACGTCTCTCTAAAGATTAGTCTCTAAAGATTACTTTCTAAAGGTTCTACATTATCTAAAGATTACTTTCTAAAGGTTCTACATTAGTTATAATAGATCGCAAGTTTGTTGCGATAGCAATCTGAAGCTTGTATTTTGAAATTGCTTTAGATTGGCTATTGCAACAAACTTGTGATCGGCTTTATTTTATCTTACAGTTAAGTGTGAGAAGAATACTCGACTATGATTGGTTAATTTCTTACGACTTACCACTTACGACTCTATTGTAGAACAGACCTTAAATATTGCATTTTATTTGAAGACTATTTAGTATTGAACTCTATTATTATTAGGTGTAGTAAAAAGAAATCCATTATTTTCCATTCAATTTCATGCAAAAATAAATGGATTTCTTTTTACTACACCTAATATATTTCAATTCCTCTTTGTTGTACTAAGAAGGACTCTAAAATGTAGATCGAAATATCTAATTGCTGTATTATGCTAATTTTAATAACATGCATTCATCTTTGACTCTGATTAGAATTATTGTTTATTAATTTACATATATATATATATATATGTATAAATTTTTATTTTAGACAATAGATGATTCTTCTCAAGCGGAACTAGGTGAGGATCATGATGACGATATCGAATATGTTGTTGAAAGATTAGATACAGATGAGGATGACTCAATGGAATTGGAAGATGTAAAGGGAAAAATTGAAGAAGTCAATATTGAACAGGAAGAAGAAAAGGAAATGGATAGTAGTGATCAATCCAATGAGGATTCTATATCTGTAATAAAGAAGATCAAATTATCCGAGGTAATTTATGCAACAAATTATGCGTGCAATAAAAAATATTAATTTTATAGTTTGACATCTGTCGATTTTTCGAATATTATACTTTTTCGTGATGCTAATTTTTCATGTAGGAAAAATGTCAAGATCCTTTGACAAAGGCGATGGCTCATGTTCATAACGAATATCTTGAGGAAGAAATAGTCGAGGATCAAGAAAACGTGCAAGTAGAGATGGTGATAGAATCGACTAATAATGATATATCTGTTTTACCTGAACTAGAGGATGATGTTCAGGAAACATCAAAACCACGCGAAAATAAAAAAACGGTAATCAAAGCCACCAAAAATGGAAAAGTTCTTGTGAGTAATTTATTTTTCTGAATGATAGAAAAATATAAACATTAAAAAACTGCTATTAAATCAATCTTAAATTTAGTTATATATATTATTATACGTAAATCTCATATTGAAAATCATTAGTGAGTATTTGTATTATATAAGTATTTTTATATATTTTATATATTTATTATGAAATCATAATTAACTATATATAGAAAAAATATTGTTTTGTAGCTGGAGAATAGTAAAGATAATTTCGTAACTACATCATTACCGATATTGAGTACAACTTATCAGACAAATATCGCGACAAACATAATGCCGAGTAAAAGTACGATGAATTATGTGCCGATTGCGCCGAATCCGAATACTCAAAAGACCATCACTTTAATGTGTGGTAATAAAACTTTTACATTAACTGGCGGTACATTCCAACCGGGCACACAGTATGTGCTGACCAAGCTTAAGGGTAACCCAACAGCATTGATGCTGACTGATCAAAATAAAATCATAAACGAATCAGAGAACAAAATCCAAATAAAGCCAGATTCCAATATCGATCAATCATTGATTATTCCTAGCACCAGCCAACAATCTGTTAATCAGCAATCGGCTGATACTAAATTGTCGACTAAGAAGGTAAAAAAAATGTGTAATTTTTTATTCGTTCATTTACTATGTGGTCCAGAACGTAACGTTATTGATTGATATCTTATTTATTCTAGATTAGCGGAAAATCGTCAGGGAAACCAGCCAGGGAAACATCGAAAAAATTACGAATTTCTACATATGTTGTGGATAATGTCAAGGGAGTTCCAATTAGTGGGTTACAAGTTAGCTTATACAAATTGATGGATGGTAAATGGACCTTCTTGAATGAAAAGTACGTCTCTTTTTATAATTAATCATTATATATTTTTATTTTCTTTAATATAGTCTTTATAATTTGAGGCAAAAGATTTATCAATTTTCTATTAAGGGGATACATAACAGCTGAACAGTGATTGTTGTTTTACCGATTTTACACATATTTATAAAACATCAGCAAATCATTATATATTACCATACATCAATATCACTGACACGCGAGATATAAAATTTTTATAACCGATAGGAAATAAAAATCTTTAATGATTGAAGTTGATGCTTAAATAATTCAATACTACGTATGTCATCATGAAAATTGTACGCTGAATTAATTTTTCGGACTTTTATAATGTAATCCCGACAGAATTATAGTAGTAATATAATAATTTGTAGTAATATAATAATTTATACAATTTTTACACAATTTTGTCTTTTATACTAGTTTCTAGGCATATTTTTAAAAGTTCTTCCGTGTAATCCCTAGTCCGCACAAAACTTGTTTTATACACACAAAATATAAATTTTTTTATAAAAGTATTATATATATTGTTAAATGAGTCGATGCTAGAAGTTTGCAATAAAACTGTAATTTTCGAATTTTTTTGTTTTCATGCAATCCGGACTGCGTTATATTTGTTTAAATTTTAATTCTGGAGAATTTTCAAATCTATAAAAACAATACATATGAAAAATTAATATAAAAATTATTGCGTTCAATTGATAAAACAAATAAACGCGAGATAGCATCCCCTTAGTATTTAAATTTTATAAAATTTTGTTTTTAATTTTAACAATGGTAATTTTAACAATTTTAACAATGGTAATTTTAATATGAAATATTGTTATTAAGATATTAATTTTATATAATTATTCAATGTATACTTTTAATCGCACATGAAACAAGAAAAGACAACAGATGCACACAAAGAAAGAAAATTTATAACTTAAGATTAATATCTTTGTTGTTATTTTTTTTTTTTTTTTTTTGAAAAATGTTAAGAATATAAATGTGGTAACAAAAAATTTTTTTTTCAGTAGTACAAATGCAGAGGGTCATTGCGATGATTTGATGGAAAAGATAAAAGGTACAATCGGTCGTTATAAGCTTCATTTTGATGTTGATAAATATTTTACACTGAAAAGAATAGATACCATGTTTCCGTTCATCGAGATTGTATTTGATGTAAAAAACCAACAACTCACTATCACATACCTCTTTTATTAAGTCCATTTGGTTACACAACTTATCGTGGCACGTAAGTAAGATGTGACACGTAAAATGTGCTATTGAAAAAAAATTCTTTCATGATAGTTGCGAAGAAATACTTCACAATTTTTGAAGATGAAATTGCGAGTGTATTTTATTATTTTTATATCGCAGAGAGAGAGAGAGAGAGAGAGAGAGAGAGAGAGAGAGAGAGAGAGAATTAAATAAGTTAGTATATGTATTGAATGTGTTCAAAATACATAACATGCATATATCATATACATATACTATATATGATGTAATTAAAATAATGTAACAAACTTTAGAGCCGTGCCTCTACATTAGAACATAAGAAAAATTTATATGAACATATGTCCGCAAATCCACTGAGACATTGCTCAAAATGTTTAAATATTATTCGCTAGTCGCCGATCTAAATCCTCCAGATTTTTATCTGCGCGGACTTTTGAAATCCTTAGTTTATGAAATTCCAATCGCCAATGAAGCTACGTTAATTCTTTAATACTTGTAATATCATTTGCAATCTTTGAAAGAATGCAACAATCCATGATCCGATGTGTCCAAGTGTGTATTGAAAGACACTTCAAACATTTATTGTAATTAAAAATTGGACATAAATAATATTAAGTAATAATAACTATTACTTTTTTATTTTTCCCTATTAATAAATATTTTGAACTGTATCTCACTAACAATGAGTTTGCGGACGTTTGTTCATATGAACTTTTTCATGTTTAGTGTGGGGTACTCTGCCCCGAAATTTGTTATTTTATTTTAATTACACTCTGTATATAATTATATTAGATTATATTATAAACAGAAATTATAGTAAAAATATAAATGAAATAATAAAATATTTTTAATGCTTTTGCAGATAAAATATTGCATAATCAACAAAATATATTTACATAGATAGCTATTAAGATTGTTACATTATGTGTATAAGGTATGACTTGGTACATGCAATTAAGAATTATTTTTAATATAAGCTATAAGTTTCAATAATGAATTCAATGAAATAAGTTTTTGAACAAAACTATAACTATGAAAATACGTTAGTTTTCGAGAGTTTTTTGTAAGTAAATGTTTTATTTGCTTTTTATTCTCGCATGTCACATAGAATTTTGTTCTTATGAACATTGTATTCGTATATTATTTTCGCTTGAATCATATTATATGTTACGTATTGTATTTTTTTAAACAAACGACATTATTAAATTTTAATGAATGTATACTAGAGATAAGTATCAATCTTTCAATCGTACATTGCCCACATTCCTTGACCTCTTTGATCCATTTTATCTATATTTAGACGTTTGTCTGCATATGTTCGAACGTAGTTAGTTATATGAATACTAAGTGTGGTGACAGTGAAGTAAATCAAACCTTTTCCTCAAATTATTCAAAAATGTAATGTACAATACGAAAAACATATTACTACATAATATATGTATATTGGATAGGCTTTAAGAAAACTAAAAAATGTAGACTCTACAGGAATTTATATTTAACAAAAAATATTATATTGATATCTAAATTTATCAAATAAGAAAAATAATTTTTTCATTCGAAGCGAATCTTAAATATTTAATAATATTATATGTAATTTTTGCAAATATATCAATTTTATAAACTGTGCACTTATTCGATTTATTTTGAAACGTAATCGTAAATTGAATCTGAAATAAAATAACAAAAATTTCAAGATTGCAACGCAATACAGGAGGACACCTTTATATATTAAACAATAACTTGATTAATAATCGGTATTTAAATTAAAACTTAATAATTACTTCTTCAAAATATTATTCAATCGATTCTAAAATTACGAAACATTTATTATTTAGGATACTATTTATAAAAACGCGGTGACACAGCATAATGATTCGAAGAAAAACGTGATAATGTGGCTTTCCACAAAAATAGATGAAAACATTGATTTTAATATATAATCCACAAATTTTGTTCACACATACCGATAAAGGCAAATAGTAGTGGCAGATTATACACAAAAAATGGGGTCGTTTGCAGATTGAAACGTATGATTTAAAATTCTGAACAAGGTGATCGCTAAGTTAAAAACACTTAAAAATTGGAAGCATTATGCATTTATATTGGATTTTTGTTACAAGTTTTATTTAAATTTTACAAATTTCCAATTTTATCTCGTGCATACGGTTTACTACAAATAGATAAAGTTGGATCCTTTTCGTGTCATTAGCTTTTCGTTTGTTGGGAATTTCTTTCATGATTTAGTTGCTTTTTTGAATAAAGTAACAACAGTCTACCGCGTCTACAGAAAGCTTTATGAGTAACAGTTTCTAATTGATAACAAATATTTCTAATTTGACAATTTTGGAGAATGCTTCATTTTTATCTCTTGACGTTTCACTTTTTAATAATATACCAATTGATTTAGTTTTGAAGATTTATCAAAGAGATGGTTCCTTAATATTGAACAGAATACTGACATCACGAAGACGGAATTTTTTAAAGATAAATCTAATACTTAAATATATATTTTTCATTTTTAATAATAAGTTTTACAAACAGACTCGATGTACTCAGTGAGTTCATCACTTTCCCCCATAGCGGCTAATATTGTGATCCAAAACTTGGAGTCGTGTTCGTTAAAAAAAAGAACTTTGTCGCTCCATCTTTTTATGTAAGATATGTGGACGATATTGCTCTTACTCTTGACAATTCTTACAAAAATGAGCTTTTGGATATTTTTAATTTCTATTACCCTAGACTAAAATTTATCATAAAGTTAGGAGGCAATTCAATGAATTTTTTGAGTATTTGATTAAAAAGGATAATACTCTCATCTATGACTTATATCGAAAACCTATGAAAAAGAAGAAACCATGAATCACAATTTAAAAAACGACATTGTCAAGTCAAATGACATTCTTGTTATTACATGTAAATTTCTAATTTTATTGAAGTGACTACACTTGATGCATATTTAATTTATAATAAAAACAGTTTAATGAATACTATTGATCATAATGCTTAATATTGTTCGTTCTATATAATGATCCCAATTCCTACGTAAGTTTCATTTTCATTTATAAGACCTGTTTTTTTTTCATTTATAAGATATGTTTTTTGAAAAATATTTGTTTTGATTAACTTATTTCATTCAGCAAATCGGGTAATTTAATGTTCAAGAAGTTAATTGAACATGCACTCACGTTTGACCCAACTTAAAAATGGTTCATTTTGAAACATGTAACAATTTACGGATTACTAATGCTTTATATTCATTAGTGTTTGACTTATTTGCACTGAGAAGGAACTTTCAAATATTTATGAAATGAATTTACGAAATGTTCATGTTTACGTTATGTATCTTTTTAAATAAATGAAATTTGCTGTACATTCTGTGCTGGCTCAAATAGTTTTCTATTCTAAACAATAAGAAACGCTTTGAAAAAATGGTATTATTTCTCTTATTTCATTTATTTTTATCAATCTAATTTTTACTTATAATTATCAATCTTTAATCATTTTTCAAATAGATTACTCAAATTATTTAAGCATAATACAAAATATATTATCGCTAGTCTACAATGTGATATAGAAATCCAAAGTTAAAAACAAAGATGAAGTTATGAATTTCTCTTGCAGTTTATTATTATATTGCAGTAATTTGTGTTTATGTTTTTTGTGTTTTTTTATATAATAGATGAGTACTTCTGTAATTAAGGAAAAATTAAGTATTACTACACATGTTTTGGATACTAGCAGAGGTCGGCCTGCTGATGGTTTGTTTGTATGTCTCTATAAGTTTGAAAATAACAAGTGGATTTTTTTGAAAGAAAGGTACATTTTGCATTGTCTCATATATTTTTTTATATATATAAATGTTTTATTTGTAAGAATTTCATTTGAAAAAGGAAAGCATGCTCTGCATGTATATATATGTATTATATATATGTACATATACAGAGCTGGCATGCATGCATATTAAAATACTTTTGCATATGATTGCTCCTACCTAATGGCTGACATCGTGTTTTATGTTTTTTCACGTAACACAACGGTTTTTTACGTAATGTAGAAAGCTCACTATATATTAAAGATTTTTATTACTGAAGAGGAGAACCCTAAACGCGCGGGTCGAAACATATTTTAATTTGTAACTGATAATAATAAATTTTTATACGCAACTATAACTAGCGTTGATTCTTAGAGGCTTTTAATTATTTTTTATTATATCATTGGAGCCTACATAATATTGAGATTGTTAAGCGAGAATGGATATTAACTGTATTATTCATCATTATTAATTTTCAATTTTTTTTCATAGCACGACAGATTCGAATGGACGCTGCCAGAATTTGTTGCAAGACATACAAGAGAATCCCGGGTCTGGCAGATTCAAGATTGAGTTTCGGGTAAACGATTATTTCAAGCGAATCGCAACCGCTTTTATGTACCCGATGATTGACGTGATGTTCGACGTGCAACATCCTAATGAGCATTATCACATTCCTCTGCTGCTGAATCCTTTCGGATATACCACATATCGTGGCTCGTGATCGACATCACACTTAATCCAGAAATCACTTAGGATATTTTTATATTCCAGAAAATGTGTGTCGAGAAAATGTGAACTGTTATTTTAAAATAGTTATCGTTTTCTTTCTTTGTGGATATATTTTTTTTATAAATTCCTTATGAATCTTTAAATATTAAATTCCATTGAAAATTTGTAATAAAAAAGCGTTATATTAATTAAAAACTTTTTTGTTCAAAAGAGTATCGTAATAAGTTATTTAAAACGTTTAATATTTATTTAGTTTTTACTTTTTTTTAGAAAATAGTAAATATTCGTAATGGAACAATTTTTTTCGCGAACTAAAAAGGCTATTTTTATGAATTTTTTAAAATGGAAATTATGCAAGTGATTGATTTAAAACTTTATACGCATAATAGTACATATTTTATTAAGACTCAGGAATTTTTTTTCAAATTAAAAAAAATACTTAATGAAAATTGTGATAAGCATAAAAATAAACATGGGACGTATCCAAACGCGCATCATCTCATGGCTGCCATAAAATCTTGATTCTCAGTTATCTGAAATGAAATATCAAATCAAATTATTAATCTAAAGATGTTCAATTATCATTGAAAGCAGAATTATAAAAAAGAATTTTTTTAAAATAATTATAATGCATATAAAAATAGCGCTTAAAAATTTGCTAAAATTTTTTAAATCTATGTTAGAAATAAAATGAATAAATTAATATCTTTTAATTTCGGTGCTTTCAATGATAAAGAGAGGTATTTGAAATATGTAGCTAAAAGACGAAGTCGATGGATTCATTAATTTGTTTGAAATCATGGGAGCTAGTTTGAAAGATATAGTTTCGAAAAAAATGCGTTTAAAATATTAAGCACAATGTAATCATGTATTTCCAGTAATTACTTACGTAAGTTTCAACCTAATCAATGATTTCAAACCCATATAATATGCCTTCTATAAATTCAAAAAACTCATTTTCGATTTCTTCTATCTCTCTCGCAACTGCTTAAACCTCCTGAATGTCTATATTTCGACATTTTGTAATTTTCGTTATTTATCGTGAAACTCGATAAATTATTTGTATTGCGAACCAATAGCAAGGATATACATAATTCACAGAAGTGATCATCTTTCATTAAATAGATATGTAGCTAAAAAAGTAGATGTTTCAAGTATCCTGAAATTACAGTGAAGATATTTTATATATTCTTATTAGATACCGAAGAAATGAAGAGATGGATAGGCGTTTGAATAGGAGACCATTGACCTACGAGAATAGATCCGAAGACGAGCTTCTACATACTTTATGATTTTATGGCTAGAGTTAATTTATGAATTTTCATTTAAATCATTCGCTAGGCAAAGCTCGCCGAGTTATATTTCTTCCATCTACGAAGTTTTGGATTTCAATTTTAATTATGGCACTTAATATTCGATATTCTGAATCTATCTTCGTAGGCCTCATGTTAAATAGTGAATATGTACTTCATATAATGTTTTTTTAACAAGACATTTAATATTCGTTTAATATCTGTAAGCTCAGCAGAGTCAACATTTTGCGTGGGAACAGACGTTAAGAGGTTTTTGTATGTAGGTATGCGCGTTATAGATCCTCTTGCATTGCGCAAACTGCGCTCGAGCGGCTCTTCGCGGCACGCGAAATATTGAATATTTTCGGATCCGGTCGAAGTTTTTATGGATTCTCACGAGGATTAACGCAAGTTTTGCGAAAGGGTACATTTCAGAGCAGATAAAAGAATAAGAAAAGTAAAGATATACTCCGTTGTATTACGTTCACTATCTATTCTAGCGGGACTTAAAATCGAATTGTTGATACCCAGTGTTGTAACATATCTAGGTATAAGCATAGTGGAATAAAAAAAGTGAGCTATTTCCATGAATGCGCAGTAGTTTAAACAGTGAGAAGCTGACAGCCAACCATATTAGTATCATGGAAATCTAATATGACTGATAATATGCTTTTGCCATTTTTGTGAGCACGCAATTAAGTGGAAATTATTTTCTAACGACCGTTTATGTGTATAAAATTCTTGAGAAGAAAGCATTTTAAAGCATTTGTAAGTGATTGACTAAACAATCGAAAAAGCTAAGAAAACAAACAAATGTGTAATGTTACATTTACTATATTTTAATGATATTTTAAAAGTTTTTATATTTTTATGGTTTATGGATTAATATATTGTTATATTGCTATTTTCAATAAATTTACTGTGCTTTTATTTCTGATCAGTAATGCGTGTTTAAAATTCGTGCGCTTTGTACGAGTCCAATATTAGTTGTCATTTCGTGTTCCCCATTCTTTTCCGCTATTATGCGCAATAACTCACTTTTCTTATTCTATCATGGGTATAAGTATCTTAGTATAGTACCCAGGTACTTTAGCAGTACCTAAGAGCATTACCTAGGTCTTTATAAGTAGCTTTGTAGAATACTTTTTAAATTTAAATACATAGTTACAAGATATATTTAGATTTATCTATATATATCGACAGTATACATAGACCAAATTCCCATTTTTTTTCAGTGATGGAGTTGGAAATTGACAGTTTAAGTTTTAAGTAACTTAAGATTGACTTCTGTGATCGTCGAGGTTCCATGCTATCTCTTCTTTCTTTGAAGATAGAAAGAGATGTAACGGGATCACAGATCCTATCATCTTCAAGCTCTCGAACAGAATTCTTGGTCTATGTATATATGTCATTCTCTCTATACATTATGTCATTATATTATAAACATAATTTTAATCCCAAAAAGAAATCGATTTTCCAATACATTATTGTTTTATAAAAAACATGATAAATAACAATTATCTAAACATTTGTATAAGTACTACATAAGTAGTAGTTTGCAAAATAAAATTCGTTTATGCAGTTTTTTTTGTAAGAAATATCTAAAAAATAACTAAATCTTTCAGATATTACTGATGTATCTGTATCTAGATAATTTAAAAAATTGTGAAGAAATGTATCTATACTTGTCACTAGATACTTTTTCCACAGAGTATCTATATACCTAGATATCTTACAAAAGATACTTGTTACAACACTGTTGATTCTATTCGATATAAATTATTGATATTGTTTAGAAAGGGGCATTTATTTTACAATTTAAAATTAAAAAGGATTTCAAACAGATTTAGCGTCGTGCTTTACACGCAATGATACAATATTCACCCTCTTGT
Source organism: Atta cephalotes (assembly GCF_000143395.1). Classification (NCBI taxonomy): domain Eukaryota; kingdom Metazoa; phylum Arthropoda; class Insecta; order Hymenoptera; family Formicidae; genus Atta; species Atta cephalotes. Next base: position 2,986,396 of record NW_012130097.1, on the reverse strand, counting down.
AATTATCTCTTATATATAGATACGTAACTAGGGCTTTAAAACAATTATAATACAAAAAACACTTTGTGTGATCGCCGCCACGAAGAGTTAATACCTCCCGATACCTTCGACTAGTTCGCACAATAAATTGTTTTCGTCCATTAAAAATCGCCACCGCAGAAGTGGGAAGGCGCCGAGTTTCCTTCTTCGACCGGCTTGTTAATTAAGAAAATAGTATCTTCAATACCGTTCGAATAATAGTGTTTCTTTTTCCCGGCACTTCCGCTTCGCCGCCGATTAGAGCAAGCTGGGCTGTTGAAGCGTTTTGATCAAATTATACATTTTAACGACAGATTCTGTGATTAATTTGGAACCAATTGTTCTACGTATTTATAAAATTTAAATTATATAATTTAAGACTCATCGTGGTTGTGAATTTTTAATAATTTATAATATTTCATACCAGCTCGCCCCGATCGAACGCGGAACTCATTAACGCAGGTACGTAAAAATCATGGGCGTCGTAAGAAAAATGCAGAGAGGCACGTTCTGAGTTTTTGAAAAGAGGCGAAAAAAAAGAACTAAATAAATTTTTTTAATTCAGAATTTCAGATACTATGCATTAATGTAGTACAAAACAATGGACAAAATTATAATTTTTTCGGTTTAATAATAAAGCGTATTTCTGCGTATGCCGAGTCTCATTTTAATTTCTTCAAGTAAATATCTTGAAAAATATATAAGATAAATATTTTATTAAAAATATTTCAGATAAAAGTTGAACGGTTTCAAGGAAGATGTATTTGTATCACGTTGTTTTTTTTTTAGATGTCAAAAAGACATGAAGGATGTCTAGAGAGATGTTGTAAAAGATATGAAGAATCACCTTCACATTCATTTCTTATAATGGAATTGTAAGATTTCTTTTTGCATAATATGATTCCTTCAATTAGTTTGCATATAAAAATATTAAGATAGAGACAAAAAATTAATAGTTTATGAGATATTTTATTTTATTTTGACACACATATATTGACATGAAATATCATATAATTCATGAATTATTAATTTTTTGATAATTATATCTTAATATTTTTATGAACAAAATAATAAGATGAATCAAGTATAAAGAAAACACGTAATTACTTATTAAAAAAATTATCTATTATCTATATATTTTTGTCTATATATTTTTTAAACTATGTATTTTTCTTTACATTAATTGATACAGCTCATTATTTTATTCATAAAAATATTAAAGTACGATTATTAAAAAATTAATAGTTACGAGATAATTAATATTTCATGTCAATATGTGTCAAAATAAAGTATAAAATATTTCTTAGACTATTGATTTTTTTTATAGCTTTACCATAATACTTTTACAGATAGAATAATTAGAGAAATCATTTTATATAAAAAAATTATATAATTCAACAAAATAAAGTGATAATAATCTTCATATGACACTGAAAATTAATAATTTTTTCGAAAATCAATTTTATTAATATTTGCGTCCCTCCAGATCATACAACTTTCATTTGAAACATTTATCCATATCTTTCATAATTTCCCAAACATATTCGCTCCATTTGAAATTAAACACTCTCTCTTTCTCTGTGCTGTATACATATATATATATAAAATTCTAAAGATTTTATATTTTGAAAGATAACAATTCTATGTGCCTTTATGAAAAATTCTGGCGGCGCTCATGATAATAATCAACGAAATGCACTTAGGTACTCGATGAAACATGACGAGGTTCAAGTTCGAATCCTTGACATGTTCAAAAAGGCGCAATTCTGTTCATCATGATTAACCGCAGAAGAAGAATAACTTCTTCTTTCTTATTCCCTGCCAATTTTTTGCTACAAAATTGTAATCAAGTCAAATACTTTGCATAATTCGATAAAAAATCTCACATGTATATAATTGATCGTTATAAAAAAGGATTCGGGATTAATTTCGCATTGTGGCGGACAAAATTGAGGGCGGACTTACCGATTCGAAGGTAATCAACTGATCCAACAGTTGTCCTAAAAGAGACACGCGTGAAGATTTTTAAGACTCGATCCTTGTAAGAGCAATAACACGTTTAACGATATTTATACCTGCGTAAAAAATAATCCTTTTCCTTTAGAATTCCGCAGATAAAATTGGAAACATTATCATCAATTAGCTACCTTATCATTAAATACTAGTTATGAGGCTAGCATTAAAGATTTCAGAAAATATGAATTAAGAAGAAAGCTCATTATATCATTTCTAACATATAAATATATAAATATAAATATATAAATATATAAATAAAATTTCTAATGAACTCTATAATCGAATAACATGAATTTAACAAACTAATAAATATGGGACATTCGACTTATAACATTTATTGCAATTAGCATTATTGTATTTTAATTTTACGAAAATCTTCATTGATTTATTATGATCAAAATACAATAACTAATTAACGAACTTAAATATTTTTATCTTTATCGATAAAATATGTATTTTTAAAACGTCGATCGTTCAAAAGGAATTTTGTTTTCGAAATACATTCAATGTAAAATGGGGGAGAGATATTTGATTCCTATCCTATTATTAATGCCTCTTACTTGTATGTGAAATATGAATTTTTGAAAAGTGAAACAAAGATAAGAAAAAGTGAAGAAAAAGGGCAATAGAATAATGATTTTTTTAATAGAATTTTGTATAAAATAATAGATGAGGAAAAAGAGAAAAATTTTATCTACGGAACTCTTCGATGCGTTTAAGTTGATTCTTTAGTAAATTGAATTATTATAGAAATGTCTAACTTCTTTATATAATAAAGTCGAAATGCCGAAGTTGATATACGTGCAAAATTCTTAGGTAGGTTAACGATGAAATGAGAGAAAAAATGTTGAAAATGTAACTTTTAACGTATAACTCAGTGCCACGTAAGGATCGGAGACACTTTTTTTGAGTAAATACACACAAATATTACCACTTCTCTAAAGTTTAAAAAATTACGATATAAAAACCTCGCTTATAATTATAATGTAATTCAACATTGCCAAATTGTCATATAAAACAACCTAAGTAGCATTGCTACAATGAATATATTCGAAATCGTTGAAGACAAATTTATAGCAAAGTTGCCGACATCATAAGCGATCATAGATTTGTTCGATTTTGTTGAAGCGAGACTTTGCTTTCTGGAAAATTTTACAAGAAATCAACTTCTTTTTATTTCATTACTTTTTGTATTCTATTGTGTATTTTATACTATTTCATTAAAATATATACGTAGTTTTAACATTTTATCCAAAATTATGTAGATATTTGTGATTTTGAATGGATACTGATAAAGTGCCTCAAATTTTCGATACTTTACTAAAGAACCACTTTAATAAAATAAACGCCTATCTATTGTACAGAGTGCCAAAAACTGCGTACTCTCTCTCGATCATAGACATATCAGTTAATTTCTAAATTAGAAGCAATTAAAAATAAAGCGTAAAATTATTAACTCTTCAATGCCACTTTCGATATGGCATATCCAGCTTTTTTCGAAAATGATTTTTTTCGAAACTTCTGTTTATATTACTCATAATATTTTTACTAATAAAAATACATACATTTGTTAGATATTGTTGTATCCTTTTAATTGAAAAAAAGTTGTTAATTATGTTTAACAAAATTTCTTCAATGTATTCATTTTTATAAAAATTATAAACAATCAAAGTTGAGTTGGATATGCCATACATGTGTTGCACCTGTGAAACGGTATAATGTGACACTGAAGGAAAACTGATCCAGAAATTTGCGAATGAGCATGCGGTATATTTGGCACACTCCCTCTGTATACAGTGATGTTCGACGCGTTGAAAATCCTTCGCAGTGCAAAGAAAAATTGATCAAAGCTGCCAAGTTAGCTTCCTCAGAAACGGCGATATATCTGTTTGCATCGAGATCTAACGGACGAATGACGTCCCGCGGAACTTTACAACTGCGTTCGGGAAGACGTTATTAGCGTTATTTATGTCATTCTATCCTCACCGTTAGAATGTGAAGGATAATATGATACAAAAAACATTGATAACGCGCTCTCTAAACGCAGCCTACATGCCTCGTCGCGCACATTCTTCCCACCTATATAGTCATATTATTCATCATCCCTCCCTTTCTCTCTCATTCACATTCGCGCTTTCTCTCGCACATTCTTTCTTTTCCTTTCTCGCTCTACGCGTACGATGCATTTTTTAAATCACGATAATCTTGATGATTATTAACCACGATAGTAAAAGCATATAAGCTATACAGCTACCATTCTGTATCTACAATATAGTTTTGTATGTATAATATATATATATTTCTTTTTCTTTCTCTTTCTCTTTCCATTTCTTTCCTAACTCTGGTCTCTCTCGTGACATCATTAAAATATCATTGTCTCTCGAAAAGCGGTTCAATGTTCGCGCACTGACGTTCCTTGTCTCATCCTCCACGTGGATCCCTCTTTTCCGTGTTTGAAAGCCAGAGATAGCCTGGCGAGAGTCCAATCTTCCACGGCAAGGGTTAACTTCATGTTCCAGAACATTTTAAGAGAGATTCCAATCTCCTCAACAAGAATATATATCGATAACCTCTTACCTCATTTTCTTCCGATTAAATTTGCTCTTGTTACCATCAAAATATTCTTTCTTGTTTCCCTTTTCTTCATGATTGAAAGATACAAGAAGCTTCTTTGACATCTTGTTTGACTTGCTGCTCGTTTCATTTTTTTCAGATTTCTAATCTGATGTTCTCGTATATCCAATCATATTCTCATCGTTTCCAATATTTCGTTTCCACTTTCTTCACTTTCTTTAAAGACGAAACCTTTTTCTTCCTCTAAGAAATTATCTTCTGGACCTGTTCTCTAGGTCTCGAGCGTGTTTGAAATGCCGGCACTTTCCTGTTCCGGCATCCTCTTCGAGTCGCTTCTTCATCGATGCGTCCTCGATACCTCGAGTTGCCCAGTCGTGATTTCTTCAATAGCCACGAAGCTGAAGTTATGCTCCCGATAATGGAGGAGGATCGTCTCTCGTGCGCGTCCCCGCTGGCTCCGTCGCGCGATCATTACTGCAGCACGCAGCACTTGCACTTAGGCTTCTTCTTCAGGGTAACGTGCTCGACCTGTGACGCATCGCCCGGGCCCTGCGCCGTCATCCTCGCAACTTCCACCGTTGCGGTCCGAGACGCGCCGACCTGAACCAGACATCATTACGAATGGCTGATTAATTTATCTTCATTTTTATCTTGATTCTTGTATCTAATAATGTTCTAATTCGGCATAATGTTTAATTCGGCAGACCTTCAAACTTTAAATATGAACAATTAATGAAATTGTGCCACTCAAAAAATGAATCAAGGATAAATAAAAAGCTTTAAGAGCTGCAAGATATTATTGCGAATGATTATGATTTATTTATATAATAATACAACAAATGGTTTACGTTCCGACCCATGATTAAGATGAAAATTAATTAAATAATGAAAATTAATCGATGGATATAAATCCTGGAAAAAAACCAGGATTTTTACCTGGAATATCCTGGAATTATCTCTGAATTAATTAGTCAGATTTTACTGGACATCATGTTATTGTAACCAATCAGAATCTGTAAACTTAACGTGCCTAGAAAATAATGGATGAAGCAAAGTGGCTAATAAGTCTGCTCGCCTTTACATTTTATATTTTGTATGTAAAATTTCATATTCAATGGATTCTTGTAAATATATATTGCATGTAAAATTAATATAATCTGTAATTTTCTATGTTGCAATATTAAAAAACCCCAGCATAATTAGGTAATTGTATTGGGTTGTCCGGAAAGTTCGTGCCGCAAAAGATTTAAATTTAATAAATGTATATTAAAATTTAAATCTTCTGCATTTCAATTTTCCTTCAAAATCGGCACTTTCCGGACAACCCAATAAATATTTTTCCAGAGTAGATCAAAACGTAAACCATTTGTTGCATTATTATATAAAATAAATCATAATTCGCAACAATATCTTGCATCGGTTCTTAGAGATTTTTTATTGTATTTATTTTTTATTTAAATGCAAACATTATACTATCAAATTAACAATTAGTATTAGACACAAAAATTGAACAAGTTGTTGTATCGAGCAGTGATGCATCTTTTTCATCAACACTTTACCTTTTCGTTAACAGGTTGATTGCCGGCAATTTTCGAAGGAGTGCCACCTCGTGCACTGCCATTCTCCTGACCGGGCCTCGGTGACGAGTTAGCGTGACAATTCGCAGATTTAAGAAGCGGGCTGGTACTCGAATCGCCTGATTTGCTATCGCATCCTGGTAATGGCGGCGCGTTCTGACCCGGAGTCGGCGTGATCGGTTTCCCACCCTTTATTAATTCGACGATCTCATCGGCTTCCCGAGAGAGATCGCCATCCGGTCTGAATGGATTGTCCCAGCCGCTGTCCGTACTAAAATCAGAAAGTATTATCGCATTTAATTTTAATTTCTTCTCTCGTTTAAATAATTCGCGATTAATCGTGATAAGATGTTGAAATTTTTTGATCAGATAACGATTATTACTTTCATTGCAATTCAATGCAAATCATTACTTTTCAATTGTATATTGAATACATCGCATGTCTTTCTAAAATTGAACTTATCAAATACTATTGTTATATGCCTCTTTTATTCTTTATATGCATTTGAATTTCATGTATTAAAGAGTTTATTTCTATATAAATATGAGATAAATAAGTAATTAAAAATTTTATATCATTTCATAAAAATTTCATTCTTAAATTTAAATAAGAAATCTAGTATTATATATATATATATATATATATATATATATATATATATATATATAGTTTTATTATTGTACTACTTATAGTAATACTACTACTATTATTATATAATATACTATAGTAATAGTAGTACGTACGTCCGTCTGTATGTAGTA
>NW_012130097.1:2972684-2979100 GCF_000143395.1 Atta cephalotes | reverse complement strand
TAGTAATAAATAAGTTAAATTAAATTAATTATATNTATAATTAAATTAACTTATTAATTAACTTAATTAAATAATATATATTATATATATATATATATATATATATATATATATATATATATATGTTTCTTATATGTCACTTATGAATCATCCTATATTTGATAATATCATGATAATGATACGTGCCTCTGATTGATATCTTAATGATGGATCTCGCTGCATAAAAATTGCGTTTTACATGAAAAATGTTTTCTAGCACGAGATAACTTCTTGATACATGTAAAAGATCGCGATCGTTAATACGCATTAGGAACAAAACTTTGATGTATATGTATATAAGAGACACTGACTGATTATTATTTAAAAAAAAATGTAAAATTGAACATATCACATATTGATGTAACAGTAAATTTTGTCACATTAATAATTAACACTGTTAAACAAACGGTTTAATTATGCAATTTTTTTCAATCGCAACTTAACATTTATTTTATTCGTTCAAGCGTCATTTTGTGCACTCAGGCATTTTTCTTTCTTAATATAGTCAGCTTAATGAAAACTTTTGAAGCAACAGAGCGGAAGATCAGGATTATCGATATTGACCTATTTATGTTATTATAATCAGGAAAATAAACAACTCGACTTGATAGAAATCCAATTAAAATTTCTAAATATAGTTATTTAGAAACTTACAATAATTTTATAAATCAAGTTCACATTTCTTAAAAGGGGACAAGAGATTCATATGGTAACGTTAAAGATGAAAGCGACTATATTTCAGTAAAAGAAGTAATGGACATTCACTTCTTTAAAATTCATGGAATCATGAGAAAAATCGAAAAATCGAAATTTTCAATGACACACAGAAATTTTATTATTTTCAAATATATAATATTTTCAAAAAATTTTGTATTACAAGTTAATTTTTTATTTTTCAAATATATATAATATATATAATAAAAATAACAAAACGGAGAATTATGCCCATTTATGTTTTTTTCACTGAAATAAATTTTCGCAAATTTCGCTTTCAATTTAATCATCGAAATCTCTTGTCTCTTCTTAAGACAAAGTTGAATTGCTTTAGTGAGCACCAAATTTGTTATTTCGTAGAAATTTATATCATAACATTTCCGTATTACCATTACTTATCATGAGAGTGATTTATCGCGCGATTTTTCTCGAAATTTTCTCTGAAATTTTCAGACTTTTATTGAATTTCTCTGAAAATATTAAACGTGCATTTCGATTTGGGATGAGTTCCACTTGACGCTCAGAATCATTTCATCTTTGTTATTTCAAATATTAAACAAACAAATTTAGAATTTGCAAGTGCTATGGAACGTAATGTTGTCAGAGACAAAAATTAAAGATTATTTATATTGACCGTAATCTGTAAGAATTGATCAATCATAATCGATTATTTCCCTCTCATTCGACTGTGATTGGTCTATTCTTACAGATTACAGCTAGTATAAATGATTCTTTATGTAAATGGAAAGAATAAAATGATAGTTCGTAGTTGTTTAATAGTGATGGCATCAGTAAGTTTTATTAGGTAGGTTAAATAAAATAAAAATCTCTATAATAAGAATATAGATACCACATGTTTAATTTTTGATTGATAAATAAATATATAATATAATTTGATTGATAAATAAATCCGGACTTAAAAATGCAACTGAACTACTACAGTGGTATGGATATCACAACTTATATTAATAAGCAATTTAATAATTTGATGCTCAATCATTCTCAGACATCCCATTAGAGAGATGTTAATGTGCTGAAAATCTGTAAATAAATTTAATGTGGAAAATATTATTTCAGTCGGAGATCGAACTCGAATCTCTTGCATTCTATATGAGCGTTCTAAACTTTTAGACCATCTTAGTAATATTCTTCGAGGCCTTAGTAATATTCTTCGTAGTAATTAGTATATGTGTGAAAACAAATATCTTCATTTCAGGCGACATAATATATTGGGTTGTCCGGAAAGTTCGTGCCGCGAAAGATTTAAATTTAATAAATGTATACTAAAATTTAAATCTTCTGCGTTTCAATTTTCCTTCAAAATTGGAACGAACTTTTCGGACAACCCAATAATAAGAATCTTATTGTAACTACATATGAATACATAATCAATAGGAAATAAAGTTCATAACGGTCACAGCTCCTGCTCCTTTTAATAATGATGATTAAACACATCATACTAAGTAAATGCAATTTAATGCATATAATGTATTTTTAGAATATAACTTTAAATTTTAATATATTTTGCTTCTTTCGGGAAGCTGCGGATAATGCTCTTGTGCCACTGAATGTACCGATTATTTTATTTTCAAACAATTATTTTACATCCGATATCGAAAATGTCATGTAAAAATATCGCCAGTCAAGAAAGATAGCTACATTAATGATATCAATTATTCGTATCGCTTACGATTTATATCAACAGATTTATCATTAATTCCGTTAACAAAAAAAAAGTTTTTATTGTTAATATCCTCAATATCAAACACGTCACCCTACATATATTCAACGATTAGTTGCGGGCGTAACGAATAAATTGTGTTCAATTGCGATCACACCGTGTGCGTTGCGCAATGACCGTGACATTAACTTTGTCATTGTACTGCGCTTAATTGCGCTGTAATGCTCTATTACCTATTCACAGTAACGTATGCACGCTGACTTCTGATCTAGCTTCTAGCTTAGATCGTTTTTTTAAGAGTTTTTAGTTATTCAATTGTGTATTCATATTTGCGATCTTAAAAAAGTTTATTCTTCTTTTGTGAAATTTCGCAAATGAATGACAGTTTTTTTCTTTTTATTCTAAAACTGTTTTATTCTAAAAACTGTTATCAATATTAGAGAATCAATATAAGAGAAAATATTTGTATATATAGGGTGTTTTATTTTAATCTTCCCAGGCGAAATTCGAGAAAAAGACGTGGGATTGAAAAAAGTTTCAGACAAAAGTTATGTAACTTCGAGGAAAATACAAGATGGTATATCACATGGGTATTTGATCTTGAATATCAAAGTTAGAGCAAGGACATTTTGAATTTTTTAAATGGAACCCGCGATTTTTCATTGCATATTCTTATATAATACCATACCTCGAGAGAGAAAAATATTCAATGAAAAAATATTTTATTACAGTGTTTTGAAAAGTGTTTTCAAAACAAACTATAAGAATACGTGAAAAATGGAGGGTTCTATTTAAGAAATTCAAAATGCTCTTCCCCGATCTCGAACAGATCAAATTAAAATCAAATTAATGGTATATATTATCTTATGATCTATGTCCTACTCAAAGTCACATAACTTTTGTCTGAAACTTTTTTAATGTGTGAATTTGGAAAGTTCTATGAATTATGATCAAAATATTTTTAAAATATTAACTACAGTAAATCTTTTTATAATTGTAAACTTACATTTAAATAAAAAAATAAGTATTATTTATATCCAGTTTAATTTAAATACTTATTTAAAATATATATTTAAATACTTATTTTAATATATCTGAAAAGAAACATAATTTTAAGGAGGAAAAAAAAAAGATTTGAAGTCTTTTAAAAGAAATGTATTTTATGAAATAAAAATTTTTTACCAAAATTGTTTTGTTTCTTTTCGTATTAGGATTTTCCACTCAAAATAATCTTAGTAACACGTTCTTAAAAGGTATTAGTTGCAAGCCATCCTACATATAAGTACATACATAATTTGATCTCTAACTGCTAATGTGGAAATTTATAACAAATTCGTAAATTCAAAATTGTATCATATTATTATTAGGTACTATTGAGAAATTTGATGGCTTTCCTGGATTATCGTTAACGTTCGTCGCAATGAGATAGCTGTGTAATGTAATCGATCGTTTTGAAATAACGTCTAGACGGATAGGAAACGAGGACTGGCTCGAATTTCCGATGGTGCGATCGATCGCAATTGACTTCCGTTTTTCTTTCGTTAGTTTTGTTGAGGTTATTCGATGAATCCAAGATAACTTCGCTAAAGGCGAAGATTCGAAACACAATTGAGTTTCTTTTATTTTTCATGTTTCTTAAGGGAATGCTGGAGCGACAGCAATTACCATGAATTACAGTGCAACCAAAAAGTTGACTTTACGGATTGCAAAGTTTTTTTACAGAATTAAAATATGCACAAATAGAAATTCATTTACTTTGATATAAATGTCACCTGAGGTTAAAATTTAATATAAGTTTTAATATAAGTTTTAATATAAGTTTTATAAATTATATTTCATATGAATAGTATATAGAATAAGTATCCAACGGATCTCAGATTATATTTAAACGAACAATATTGAGTTTGTATAACTGCAAAGAACTTAGAAAAAAATATTTTAGGCTGAACGTTTATATATATATATATATATTTATTGTTAGCAAAGATTTGACGAATCTCTAAATGTATAATCCTTTCTTAGGTTTATACAATCAGGAGTTGAAGACCTTCGAGGAGACGTCGCTCTTTGCTCTTTAAGGCCGATGCAATGTATAGTTCGAGTAAGGTTACGCGACGATCAAATTTAGCCGATTATTCTCGCGATGAAAAAAAAAAACGGCATGAGAAGAAGACAGAAAGGAGGCGGATAAAACAAGAAAAAAAAGCATGAAAGAGAATGAGAAAAAATGCGGAATGAGACAATGAACAAGAAATATCAAGCTAGTTATATACATGAAATGTCATATTTAGATCAATAATTTTTTAATAACTACCAATATAAAAAAACATTATATATTACGCGTTTAAAGTTGAAATTTAAAAAATCGACGTAATTATAACTATTAAACTTTGAATTAAGCTTTAAAACATCATATTGGCTTCATTCTAAATGTTTAAATTTTGACTTTAACTTCATAATCAATAGCGATCCAAAAAAACAAATGTTTGATACAAAGTGTTAAAAAAATTAGTCTAATGAGCGTTCGGTGTTTATCTACTAAAGAACAAGGAATTTATTAATACAATTTATTCCTGCAATTGTAAAAAATCATTTTGGAAAATACATATATGCATTTCTGTAATTTTTCCATGACGAATCCGAATCTATTGGCCAGCAGATATTATTACGTTTCAAAGTTATTATAATCTGAACATACCAAAAAATGATCTTTTAAGTTAGAATATCTCAAAATCCTGACATGCTAAACAATTTCTGTGACCAGATTTGAATTCGTCAGCACAAAAAATTAGGTCGGAAATATCATTCTTACATCTCAGTGGACTTTCCAAGTCGAGAGACTTTCAAAGTCTCATTTTGCAGACGTATTCTTGCGTATTCCTTCGACTCTTAATATGACATGTATTTAATAAACTTTGTTTTTCAATGTCCACATATAGAAGTCTAAAAGTTAGATCTGTTGATCTTGAAGGCTGAAGAAATATCTTTCTGAACAATTCACTTTCCTTTCGGAATAATGTTTGTTTAATCAATATCGTACTTGTCTTCATCGAATGAAATATTACTTAGAGTATATTACAGATTTTATATTTTTGCTGTAATTTTTAAGTACAACAATGACTTATACTGTCAGAGTTCGTACGGAAAATCTGGAGATACCCTGTAGTGTACATATATAAAATTTATATACAGTTTTACATGAATATAAAATTAAAAAAATTAAATAATTTACTATTTTCTACGAGGCCTCATAAATTTTTTACTAGAAACATGCAAACGTCTCGCAGGAATTGAAGCGTATTAAAGAAATTATCTCTAGCTCTAATGTTATGCAATATTCATGATTATCGGAGAACATGGCTACATAAGAATCATAAAAACTGACGCTTTCAGAATATGACATTTCACATACGGCGAACCGACGAAATATGATATGAATAGAACGCAAACAAAGAAGAAACCAAAGTTTCTGAAGTGGACTTAGAAAGAGGTATTATCGAGGATGCTTATCTAATGCAATTACCTCTCGTTGCCATCGTTGATATCCTTGGGCACTTTAATTACGTAGTACATGTGGCCGCCGTGGGTGGTCGTCATTTTTCGATTACGTCTAACAACATTTGACAGTCCGGCAACCTCTACCTACAAGACGAGAGATCTCGCCTTTTCTCCTTCAATCTCTCACGTTTTACCGAGTGCAAAATTGACCCTCATACATTCCATCGTGCTCTCATCCTTATGAAAAATTCGAGGCTCTAACCAAAAGATCGACCAAAATGTCCCTGTCTCGCCTTCGAAAAAGAACTTGACTAATTTCTTCGCGCGAGCGAACTTGAACAGCAACGTAAGACTTTATTTTTAAGCTCGTTTGCAACATCTGTTCTTCCTCTAACTCTTTCTAATGTTCTCCTCCCCTCTTCCCTTCTCACTCTCTCACTCTCTCTCTCTCTCTCTCTCTCTCTCTCTCTCTCTCTCTCTCTCG
>NW_012130097.1:2941781-2972664 GCF_000143395.1 Atta cephalotes | reverse complement strand
GAGAGAGAGAGAGAGAGAGAGAGAGAGAGAGAGAGAGAACTATTCGTTATTTTAGAGCTGGTCGCTTTGCCAAGAGGAAAGTCTTCCATCGAGTGTTTTCTGTTTTGCGATGCGAAATAATCTATCGAGTGTTTATCCGGCTCTCTTCTCTGGCGTAAGAAACCAGAAGGTAGAACATTATTCGAGATATTTCAAAATTGGCATAAGGACGTAGCAAGACGTGTTGGTTTCCATCACATCTCGAAGTGCAAAATAAATTAAGTTCCTTTTTTATTTGGCTTTTTAAAAAAATTATCTTTTCGCCGATTGTATTTACTGAAAAAAGTAATACGTAACTTGTAACGCATCGACGAATTACTTTTTCCAAGCAACGAATAAAGGCTTTTCATGCTGACACTCATTTTCTTAAGGGTACATTCAAACTAGAAGCGTCAAGCGTCAAACAGCGAGTAGCAGCGAAGCGATATTTTTTACGGCACTGCTGGTATCGCCTCACTGATTAGTTTACTGCTCACTGTTTGACGCTTGATGTTTCTAGTCTGAACGCATTCTAAAAATAACGAGTTATAAATAAAAAATTAATAAAAGTTTTTCAGTAATAAGTGACTTTTCCAACTAGTATAATATTTTCTTTTTAAATGTTCTGTAATCATTATGTTACGATTTTTTTTCAATGAATTATGACGATTTAAATGAACAGTAAATTTTCAAGTTTTTCTTCAAAAACTTTTATCTATCATCGCACCTGTATTCTATCGCAATAATTTGAGTTGTCTGTATTTCTGTAATGTATTTTTTTGGTATTAAAAAAAAGCACTTTTGATATGAAAATTTTACTTCTATAAATTTTTTCAACATTCTTTAAAAACTTTTTTCGATCATTAATTTAATAAAAATTATTAATGGTTGGAAAAAGATTTTTAAAAAATTACAATATATGAAGCATATATAAACGTTATAATGATATTTTTCTCTTTTAACTTTTTAATTTCGAAGTTAAAAAATATTTTAGAAAAAATTTTTGCACAATGAAAAATTTTACATAACGAAAAAAATTTAATATTTTTACGAAAAAACATCGTACCAATTTTTCAAGAAGCATCTTGAAGAGCTTAAAAACTCTATTAAAAAGTGTTTATTCGTAAAATTTTATTCAATGATGTTTCATTCAGATACAATCTTAAAAAATAATAAAAAGTCTCAAAAAATATCAATTTTTAATTTTATATAATTTTGAAATGAAATGTATAGAGATAAAATTCAAATTTAAGATAAAACTCTTTTCTCTTTAAAATGCATTTTTTTAAATTTTCTTATGATTTTTATCATTAAAATACTTCAAATACTTTTCGTGCAAGAATATTGCAAATTTATGAACGATAGTGTATCTATATACAGTGGGTCATAGAATGGTTACAACACTTTTTTCGGAACTCAGCTTTGCTCATCGGCTGAACGTAACTGGTTAGATCTAGTAAGTAAAAATCAATCGCTCCAGTGAGTACTTCATTCTGAAAAAAGTGTTGTAACCTTTCTGTGATTCACTATGTATAGTTGTAAATACACGGAGAGAATTTTTTATCATATTTTATGTTAAAAATTTTACCATGTTTAATAATAATTAAATTTCATTAAATTTTAATAATATTCTAATCACGACAAATGATCAAGATTTAGGCTAACTTATATTTTCTGTAATTCTGCTATGAAATATGTTGAAAAATAATACTATTAACAATACGATTTTTTTCGATTAATAATATGATTTTTTTTATATAAATAACAAAACTTATGACTTCTATTGCGCTTCATGAGTGTAACGTAGCAACGTTGCAGTACCATATATATAGCTCTTAAATAATCCGTAAGAAAGTATGTAAGTACAACAATTGAATTTCTAAGCGAGGTAGTGTGATTTAGGAGTCGGTACAATTTTGGTAACTTTAACTACTACAAGAAATAATTTAAGCATTTTAATGCTCAAATTCGGATTCTTTTACAAATTATGCAACATAAAAGAAAAAATGTGTATTCTTGGGCGGTCTTATCTTAAATCACGATTTTTTTTATTTTTACTCGCGTTGTTAGTGAATCATGTCTGCATTAGAAGCTTACAAAATTTTTTCATGATTGCATTTTTCATTTTTATAATATAAACATCTCAAATAACATAATTAGTTATGTAGAAGTAAAAAAAATCACAATTTACATCGTGATATTTATAATTATTATGTGTATATAATTTTTAATATCATTTTAATATCAAATTTTTTTATTTCTAAGCAGCTAACATTTTACCTATTTGAGGCGTTTCCGAGATTCTCATTTTTATATGACAGAAGCTCAATTGTCAAACAGACCTTGCAAGCTCGTAACGCGGATAAGCCAGGATTTGCTTCCGTCATGTGAAAGCCCGGCTGACTTGTATCAAGAAGCGACCTATTTCAGGAAAGTCTGTGACCCATTTTCTCTTCTCTTCGGCATCATGGCCGTCGCGCCTAGTTAGGATATCATGCGTATTCCGCACATGCATTCGTTAGCAGAAATCATTTTTGAAGGATCATGTGTATGCGCAGTTCGACTTTCCACTAAATAATGTAACTTTAGCGTGTATCTGAGTACAGTACGATATTGCAAAAACTCCGTAATTTGTTCGCTTGTGACGGTATTTTCGAGGATGCGCACAGCGGCTTAAAAATAGCCCGGAAATTTACACGTTGAGTCAGCAGCTTGAAGTAGATCACATTCTACTCGCGCTTTTGGTACATTTAAGGAGGTTCGAATCTCCATTTCACCGTTCTTATACGAAATGCATCAAAAATTAAAACACATTGTAGAATAAATATAATAAACATAATAAACATAATATTCAACATTGAATAAACGAAAAATATTCGACGAAATAATATTCGATATTGAACAAACAAAAATAAAAAAAATTTTCTTTTAATAAGTACAGAGGGTAAAAATAATAATCGAAGAAGATCGATTGACTGCAGTCAATATATATTAAATGAAAGACCTTATGTTAAAAAAGAAAGAGAATAAAAACACGAACGTTCCAGGATTATGACTTGGTTGTGCAACTAGTTGCCTAGCGGAACACGAGCAGTATCGATTTGGCACTGTTTACGTATGTCGTACGACTTCAATGACTTCTTGGCGATACGGCACGCGAATCACAAATTGCAGAAATCAAGATAAATTTCGAAGTAATTTAAATAAGAATTTGACGATTACATTTGGATAAAGATCGGTTATGATTTATTTTTTATTACAAAGCTACGAAGAAAAATGAAGTTTGAAACGTGCGTTCTGAATAATAAGATAAAGATGCAGAAAGCGAGCGTTTTTTCTTCAAGAGTCTTTGGAGGGATTGTCCGTAACTCAGATTAAGATTCATTCATTTCCGGCGATGCGTAACGCGCACAGAGACTTCTTCTTTGTAAATAGAACTCTGTCAACCAATTAACGCATGCGCGTCTTTCATATGCAGGGACACTCCACTTATCTTCATTACTCATTGAATTCATCATTGAAATACTTTTCCCAAGTTCTCACGAGTAATAACTATACACGAACATACATTTTGAATGATTACAAACATAACTGGGTGTTTAATTGATATAAAATGGAAACTATAATATTATATTAGCATCTCTATAAATATTTAACATGGATATCTACGTTATTTTAATTTATAGAGAGATATCATCTAGAAAGTGGATTAAAAATATAATAGAAAATGAATGATAAAATTGTAGTATTTACAATTTCAAAGGAAATAATTTAAAATAATTTACTTTATTATAAATATTATATGAAGTACTGCAGACAGCATCAAAAAACTAACGAGAGAAAATATAATAAGATATACATATGTGTGTAAATCTTCATTGTTTTCCTATTGAATTAATTTCCACTTTTCAAATACGAATAATATTAAATTGAAATCACACATATATTGATTAATATTTTCAAAATAAATAAGTAAGGAATAAAAATAAGTAAAGAAATTCTCTCTTAGAATATGTTTTCAATGTTGTGAACTTTCTCATGTACATATAAACTTTCCTGTTCCTATCACCCGGCGAAATATCGACCTTTTCTTGATTTACGACATCTCTATGTGTTCCTAGTCGTCAACGGATAGACTATCAGCTGCCTGAATATAACTTGTGAAAAAGTGCGTGAAAGTTAGTGCGAGGGTACCATCTCGAAGGGTTAAAGGGTCAAAGGCGGACTGAAAGTGGAGGACAATGTTGCACTCACGATTGACTATATATTATATCGAGCCATTTGACATTTTTAGATTCCCAAGTAACGACCGGCACGAACTCGCCCTGCTTAGCTGTCTGCCTGCCTTGCTTATCGTTTAATGACGTGTACCCTAGCTCTTAGAGTACATAATGCTGCTTTTCCCTTCGCGCCCAATTGATTATGGGGGTTATGACTGGGTAAAAATATAGGTCACGGATGATCTCGCATAGATATACTGGATGTTTCATTTTAATTAATGCATTAAAATATCTCGAGAATGAGACATGTGTATGAAATTGAAAAAAAGTTTAGTCAGATAAAAGTAATTCGGTTCAAGGGAGACGTATTTTGGTTACGTTGCTTTTTTCTAGATGGAAGTGCCAAAAGTTATAAAGGTCACCTCCACTTTTTTGTGAAAATGAAATTATATGATTTTTTTACATGATACAGTTACGACACAGAACCGTAGTTGTATGGCTCTTAAAATTTTTATGTTGAATTTTTAACATAAAGTAATTATTATTTGAATATTTTGTTATAATAAATTAATTCAATATTTCTTCGTATTAAATAAAATATAAAATAATTTATGAGTGAGAAAACGAATAATATAAGAATGTAGGTAGTTTTAAAATATACATTCTGAGATATAAATAAATAAAATGTATTAATGTAACATATTGTTAATTTCATAAATGTTAATTTCATTGACGAAATATATTTCCACAATTTGTTTCCGAAGTGTGACATTTTTGTATTAATTTTTTACATAATATTTGTGTCACTTTCTAACATCGCGTTAAATTAATACAAAGGTTTAGGTGAATTGTTTGCATATGAAATGTATTAAACATAACATAAATTTTTCAATTATGTAGAATAGAATCTAGATTTATGACTAAAATTAAAGTAAATGTAATATCTTATTTATATCGAAATTTTAAACCATACAGGAAATCTCAAGGAAAAGAGAATTGTTGACGAAAGACAAGGGAGAGTACACATTATGGATTCGACCTAGTTTCATGATCTGTACTGTATACGAGCCACTGGTTATAAGGTCACGTAACATGGGAATACATGCATGCGTTGCGCCGCGTGTTGTCACAGATTCATCAAGCTGTTGTGCGACTGCGTAATCGACTTCATGTACCTGGACTAGCCAGCAAGTCTATTGTAATGCGCAGCGCTATTATAACGATAACAAAACTTCTGCGTTAAGAGTTGCAGAATAGATCTGCAGGCTTCCTGCGCTACGGTACCTATAGAATGAGAGAGAGAGAGAGAGAGAGAGAGAGAGAGAGAGAGACAAAAAAGATACGAGAGAAATAGATACAATACTCAATTAGCCTTCAATTACAAGATATCTGAGATGGCTATGTTTATCGCGATGATAAGTTTATTGCGTTCGAAGCTACCTTTATTACCTGAACTCATTGATCTGTCGAGATCACGACTTTACTTAATTCAAAACAATTAATGGACATTTTATAAAGGAGAAAATGGTATCAATAGAGATGTTGTCTCTATAAATTTTAAATTAACAAATGTACAAATTAAGATTCGTTAAGATATTTTTAATTTTGAAATTTATTAAAAAAAACACAAAATATCGAATTTTTATTGCAGAAAATTCTCTAAATTGTTTAATTTAAAATATACTCATTCAAAATATACTCATTTAAGAATTTTGTTCACATCCTATAAAATTCACGGGTACAAACAAGCAATATTCCATCTGTGATAAAAAATTCAATTCTTTGTAGATAATATTCAACGCTATTACTGTCATAGCTCGCGATCATTATAGCAGCAATATAATCCATTTAGCAACGTTTATTTGCATTTATCGACGCGTAATTGGTAATTGAGGATAATGCGAGGACCTGCACGACTAAATTTCTCGTGAAGAAGTTTAATGAAGATCAATGAGATAGAGAACGAGCGTTATTCAGATGAGGAGGTCGAGGGCAAAAATCATGTCATGAGGCTCAACGGCTCGACTATGCCGCACCGTGTCAATCCATTTCAATTAATTTTGGAACTTTTAAACATTTCGACAATATAATTAGAAAAATCAGTTTGAAAAGATCTCATTAAGTAATCAAAAATGATGGTTCGTTAGTATAATGATAAAGTAATTTAATTAAGTTAACATAAATTGCACTATATGTAATCAAAGAAGCTCAATTACTTACGAGAATATTAACAGGTACATTCTGATCTATTTATTAATCTATTATTAACAAGCGCCGCTTGAAGCGCGCATACATTTATGAGGATGAGTTATTATTACCCAGTTTATGGTAGACGTATTTTTCTCACACATGCGACAAGAGAAAGAAGACCCGTTGAAAAATTTACGCCACGATCGCCGCCATTGTCCCAACCTACTCACTTCTTCGAGATAAGTCTCGTTGCATCGTTTTATGCGCGACACGCCCTCGTAAATATGCTTTTCTTCTTTATGAATGTGAGACGGTTGCTCGAAAGCAAATGCAATAAAACTACGTGCCCAAAAGTTATTCTGAACATAATTGTAGAAGACTTTAAGAGCTGATTCGTAAAATAAAATTTATTATCGTAACGAATCAAAAATAATTTCTTCGAATTAATATGAATAATAATTTATAATTTTTTTATAAATTTTTAATTCTTTACGGAAGAGATTACCACGATATGTTAATACACAGTGATTATACGATGAACAAAATTAATATGATTAGATGCCATTAGATTAATAATTCAAGATCAACAAAGTTCGCTTTGGTAACTATTCAATATGGTTAATGCATATTTCTACGGTTAATTAGACAATTAGGTGATCGTGACGACGAGTATCCCGTAAGGTTTTAAACTTTTCTAAGGTAGGTCATGGTTTCCGAAGACAAAGTCCTCTGGTCACAATCTTTGGTACGCTCCGATTTGGACGCATTTGAATTAAAAAAAATTTCGCGACTCTCGCAGCTTCTACGATATGAAGTGGAAAGTATGTTCGTAAAAGTTGCGGCTTTTTTATTTCGAAGCCAATTTAAAAAACGAGTCGAGCATTGACCTTTAACCCCCTACGAATAAGATACATTCAGTTATACATTCAGTTGGAATGATTGAATATTGAAATAGTTACTGCGAAATTATTAGGTGTAGTAAAAAGAAATCCATTATTTTTGCATGAAATTGAATGGAAAAATAATGGATTTCTTTTTACTACACCTAATATATAAGAAAATAAGAAAATTTATATAATATAGCTAAAACAGAGAAAATGGCATAGACGCGTAATAAGTATAGGCCGCTAGAAATATACAGATGAAAGCAAGATGGCACGCGGAAAAGTCAATAATTGTAAACGGTTTATTATTTTTCTTTCTTTCGGAGAGGGAGGAGAGTCAATTTATACGCGTGAGTTTTTCTTCGTATATTTTTCGGTCTCTTTACCAATATAAGACGATTTGCAAGAATTAAACATTATATGTACAGAAGCACAAAATTACGTATCAGTTTTTTGTGAAGATAAGAGATCAATTTGCGGTTAAATTATTATTAAGAAGTAAAATATCAAAAAAAAAAACAGAGGTGAAAAACTCTTCTGACTCATGAGCATCATGTCCGAAGTCCTTCATCGCGTTTCACAATTCTACGATTTCCACTTATTCAACAAGGACCTTGCAGCGATTAAGGATTGTATTTTCATACTCCGTGGGGAGTATGTAAAATAGTATACGCAATAGAAGAAAAACACTGGTTTCACTAGAGCACTGCATTCGTTATTTGCGAGGTCGTGTCGCACGTTTTGCGTCACAGATTGCGGTCAGATCGTGTGGTCATTAGAGGATTACAACAAGTTATAGTAAATTTTCCCAGCGTAGCCCCGAGAAAAATCGCGCGTGACACGCATCCTCGCCCACGCACGTGTTGAATAAAAAGAAAGAGAGAGAGAGAGAGAGAGAGAGAGAGAGAGAAGGGGAGGGGGGGGAGAGAGAAAGAGAAGAACACAGATTTCAAAAATTAAACAATCGAGAGATGGATCTTGATTTATCCTTCTGACTCACTCGTTGAGCCTGACCGGGGAATTAATCCCAATCAATAGAGATCCACACGCAGAAATCACCGCACTGTTCACTGTGCCATATCATCGGCCTTATATCTCACACTGTTGTGATCGCGTTATCACTGTATCATCGGGGATGCGATCCTGAGGATCGACGTTGCTCGCGATCGGCTGCATTCGATGACATGCGGGATAACACGAAGGGCTAGAAAGGGAGAAAAAGGCACAAGAGAATGAAGGAGATACAGAATGGAGGAGGAAAAGAGACTGATCAACGAGAAGGGGATACTACAAAGATGGAGAGAGAGAGCGAGAGAGAGAGAGAGAGAAAAAGAGAGCGCGCGCGAATATCCGTCGATGCAGCCGACAGCACGACTGGCGGCAGCGGCCTCACCGCACCTCTGCACATCCACCCACGCTATATCGATCTCTGCCGTCCTCCGTTCTCGCGCCCCTCATCTTCTTTCTTGCTCCCTTCTCTTCGGTACTTGCGCGCATTAGGAACGGAGTGCCGGAGCAGTGCCGGTACCGGGCGCTGCTGCGTTGGTATCAGCGATATTTGGCGAAGCTAGTGCATTGAGATGGTGGTGGTACTGGTGGTGCTCTGGCGGTAGTGGTGGAGGTGATGATGGTGGCGATGGCGGCGGTGGAGAACTAACTTGAGCTCGGACCGATTATATGCACCGCGAGGATATAAGGCGTGTGTATGAATGGATGAAGAAACTGCGATGTATTCTTGAGAATTGGGTAATAGTAACGTTGGTGGATAGAGTGAGTGGAAGGATGCATTCTGGATGTACTAGTGTTGAAGGTATGGATTTGCGTATTCTTCTCGTCTACAGATTTCTCGACGAAAATTCAAAACCGGAGCTTTTCCGATCCAAGTTTTTCTTTATATTTTCTCGACTTTTAAAGTTTCGATACCTAAACTTGTTATATTATTGAAATCGTATGATGAAAATGTCCAATAAAACTTATACGAATAGCTTATATGAATATCGGTCAATCTCTGTCATGCAAAGAAAAGAAGTAAAAATTCTATTAAATCCTTAAAATTTTTAGATATTTAACGAAAAATTTTGTATAAAACTAATTTTTTTCATTAATTTTTATAAACACAAAAGTATTCGCTGGAATATATATAAAAATTTTGCAAATGTAAATTTCAATTTAAATCAATTTTTGTATGATTGCAGTATTGTGAATTATATGAATACACAAATTCCTCAATAAATCTATAATTATATAAATTACAGATTCGTTGAGGAATTTTACACATACGATGATTTCATGTAGATAGGTTTCGTCGCAAACACGACGTATGTTCGCTTGCATTAGCAATTAGAGACTTCGTACGACATATGCACGATTTTACGTAACATTCTACTGAATAATAACGTTTATTATACTCCTATTAACTTGAATCTTCCATCGCAAATCAAATTCGCTGCAGGTAAAAAATGTAATGCTCTTTATTTGCTAATTTTTTTATAAATATAATGCGCTGTAGAACCGTGCGGCAATCAATCGAGTGTCAAGATATTAGATGCTATTTTATGCATTTTTATCATACAACAACATGTGTGAGAGGATTTTCTATCCCCTATAGCCAATCAACAGGCTTGAAAAATTTGTCGTACAACAAAAATGTACAAATAAAATAGCGGTCTTAGAGTTGCATAGGAGAAAAGTTTAAATCGACAACAGAATAGTAATTCGACGATTCTTTTGACGCTTCTTCCTCTTTCATTCCAGCGTCCATTTCGGTGAATTATATAAGAACTGAATGAGGATTCGCTAAGATACTGCAAAGAATAAACGCAAGAGATAACATCCACGAAGGATAACGAAGTTTTGGAATAAATATAATTTTTATCACAATATCCGAAATTATTTGAAAAAGATATTGATATTATGTGATTCTGAATTACTCTGAAGATTTTACAAAGTTTGTAAGAAAATTTAATAACTTTGGGTGAAAATTATATGTATATCAGTATTGTATATATGTGTTACATACAAATATAATTAAACATGTATACATGTTTAATTAATTAGAATTTATATTTAATATGGTGTGAACACCTATTAAATATAGGTGCTCACCATCTTTACCTATTGTTTAACTCATATATTATCTCTTTTTTAACAAAAGGAAATCGGAATTTGCATGTAATATGTGCGGGCCAGACGGCATGCCATAATGTCGACAGCGGTAGAGACAGTTTTAATGCGTAATAGTTACACTGTATCACGAGCAGGCAGTAACCACGGAGAATCATCGTAAACAGTTCGGTAGTGCGGTAGTACGTCGATAGAGACATAGAGGGGCATGGTGGAGCCGAGAGAGAAAAGAACGTCACTTCCGGTCCATTAAGATCATCAAGGGTCGTGAATCGTGCATGGGAGGCTAATTATTCTGGAGACAGTGTCTCTCATTTCTCATAATTTTTGCTCTCCTTTTTATTCCTTTATTATCTAATCATTTTAAGATTTTTTTTATTCACAAAATAATGCCTCGAAAGATGATAAAAATCATCAAAAAATTCATCACAACGAGACGAACAATTAAGATATCCTTTCTGGAGATGATGTTTGCCATCTTCAATGATTTTCGAACGTCTCTTCCCTGTTCTGATGCTTAATTTACTTTCCAATAATTTCGTAAGTTTTGCGTTCATGAAGAAAGCAGAAGCTCATTAGGTCGCGTGGGACACATTTCTTTTCAAAATGATTCTTAATTGGAATTTCTTCAATATTTGGCGATGTTCTAATTTATCTCATAATCTCTGACAATTGATTAAGTTTTTATTTGTAAGACTAGATTTTGTCTTACCTGATTTGCGTGTGGTAGGCAGGTGTGGTGTGCTCAGTGTGCGTAGTCAGAAGTTCTGTGGGATTGTTGGCCATGTTTATTGGGAGTCCTGTCGAATGCGTGATCGGCTCTAGCAAGAGAACACCTGGCGTCGCCGGCGATGGTTGTGGACCTAACAACGAGACACGTACTTTTTCTCTACCTTCGCTGAAATTAAAAGAAACATATGTATTAATATAAAGATAAAAGAGAGATATGTGTTATATGTATTTATAATCGAGCATTATAATTAGTACAATGTGTTTTTTTTATTTTTCTTACATTATCTTATATTTTTTATTTCTCTTTATTATTATCTTATATTTTTCTTATATTAATTATCTAAATACAGATACTTTAAACAAAATAGTATTTTTAATAATTACTACACTGCAAAGATGTTAAAAAATAATATTTATATTTGGAAAATCGGCAGGTCTCGAATAAATTTTTCCACGAGGCCAGCCTTGCGAAACTCATGGAAAAAAACTAAGCGAAATTTAACGATTTAACTTCCGCTTTTATCGCCACGCCTCCTCGCGTGTCCTACCCCCCAGGAGCGTGCAGCACCCTCCCTTGAAAACGTCTCTTATGCACGCATACGTATGATTCTCACGTACAAAGCATCTAATCCGATTGGCTAGAAGGTAACGATTAACATATTGAGTGTTAAACAAATTTTCTCAATTTCCATTAAATTGTATTAAAAGATTAATTAAGAAGTCTTTCAGGAGTCTCTTTTTATACGATTTAAAATAAATTTTGTAGATTTAACAGTCTGATTCTTTCTAATTAATTTTGTAAGAGTTTAAATTATAGGTAATGTATGGATTATAGGTAATGTATGCGTATATAAGGATATAGGATAAAATTAATTAATAAGAAAAATATAATGTCCGTAAATATAATACATATTTTAATATATGTAAATTTGACTAACTTTTATTAATGTTAAAGATATAGCGAATTCGGTTGAGCGCACTAGTATACATTAGATCCATATTAAACCGTTGTACTGATTTTATTTTAGTGTAAAAGTGAAATGCAAATATTTCGAATTATAAAATACACATTTTTCCTAACAATATAATAAAATGAATAGAAGATTTGGCGATTTAATCTGTTTTTCTGTCTTTCTATCTGTTTTTTATATTAAATACACATTTTTATATCAACCTATATACAATGGCTTTAATGTACACCAGTGCGTACTGAATGCGTCCAATCGAATTCGCTAATAATTTGTACATCATATGTACATAGGTATATATAGATACAGTATATTTAGGTAGAGATCCGACTTTTCACGGAAGCGAGGTCCACCACACCACCTCCCCTTTGCCAAGGGACGTTCAACTTTTCACGCAAAACGAGGTCTATCCCCTTTTCTCCCTGTTTAGAGGCGTTCGACTTTCCACTAGAATATCCCCAGAGGCGAATGACTTTTCCCTAGGCAGAGGGAGGAGAGATGAAATGGATCTCGCTTCGCGTGAAATATCTCCTTTATTCCGTTTTGACATAAAAAAGAATAGCATTATGTAAATTATATAGCATATATGTAAAATATAGTGAAATATATATTTTTTTGTTTAAAAATTATGTTGCTTTAATAAAAATTATTTTATTAATAATTTTTTAGCGGATAACGATCGACTAATAAAACTTGTCGGAGGTCAGGATCTGTATAATGCAAATTTTAATTGTGTGTGGTTATTATATTAATTTAATATAAAATTAATATAAAATTGTGGTCTCTCAGATCCTGACTGGCATCCGTGTTTTTAAAATCGAGGTAAATAGATTTTGGTAAATATACCAAAAAGGAATCTCCTTCCGATGATTTTAACTTTGACACATATTGTCACGTAATTTTGATAACATGTGTAAAGATTATTGGAGTAGAGCACCCTTCGGTATATTTTTACCTAGATTTTGTAATATTTTTATTTTGTTATAAACTACACATACATGCACGCATACAGATACACAATATACAGGGTGTCTCACAATCACCGTACAATACTTTTATAGTATTCTAGATTATAACAAATCAATTTTAAAAGTTAAACATGTAATAATAGATGTCTAAAACATAAAGTTACAATTTCCAAGCTTCATTGCACAAATCAATACGAAATGGAAAATGTAATAAAAAATATTTAAAATGATACCATTCAGCAACTTTTCTCTACTTTGCTAAAATAAATTAAATCTGTCGATGTGATATCGTTATACATGTAGTAACAATTTTAATTCTTCTAATAAAAACCATAAGAATATTTTACCGATGAGTTCGTATCGCACGCAAATTCATATCGCGAGCGGTAGCTCGTCGTCTGTATTATCGCTCGTCATTTGCACGATAAAATTCCGACACGAGTATTTCGAGCGCAATATGATGAGTCATTCGCCGATAAAAATTGCGTTCAACTACGAATACAATTAAACCAGTATTTATTTTTCACGATAAATAGGCCACCATGGCACTTTCGCGCGCACGCATGCTCGATAAACTACTGGATGCTTTAATAGGTTAATCTTTATTCACTTCTCCTCACTACTCGAGGCTCGAATTTATTCACTTTGATGGATGCATACTTGTGATACTGCAATTTATGTCGAGGCACGTCGAATGTGCGATGCCAAGCACTTATATTCAGAGCATCTCTATGAGTGTTTGGACGTTATTAATTGAATAACTGAGAAATTAAACGACATTTTATCCGTTCCCGCTACGTTAAAAATATCCTCAATTAATATCTTGAATTAATATCTATGAAATATCTTCAATTGCATTTTAGTCGAATGTATCCTTATATTTATCAAAGCGTGGACTCGTATATTCTTTGGTATTCAGACGCTTGCCTTAATATAGGTCACGAAAGTAATCCACTCACGAATAAGAATTGCCAATTCTCCGAAAAAGATATAAACGATCGCGCCGAAGCCTCGTCGAAACATGTATTGAGGGAGTCATGATCTTGTGCAATATCCTGTCGGTTGCGTAATCGACCAAAACGAGTCAACGGGGATCAAGCAGCGGTGTCGAGAGGAAAACGAAAACACGAGCTGGACGATGCTCGGAATCGGTTCCCGACGGGAACTATCGGTTCATCGACCGTAGAATCGATCTTGCGTGTCGCGATAACGATTGTTTCTTACGTTATACCTCTCAGGAGATGAATTTTTTACTTTTTCTAAAAAGAATTTTTATTATCTTTCATCGGAACAACTTGAAGCACATCTTGTGTAACTGAAGATTCTTGAAAATTAAATTCTCGCTTTACGTTGAAATAAAGTAAGCCATTGCGTAAGTAATTTATTTATCTGTAAAAATAGTTTGCATACTCTATACACAGACACATACTATTGTTATTTACGCATTGACGGCTGACAGCACCCGTGTCTGACGTCATCGGGTAGTTAAATACCTTGCAAGAATGATTCAAGCCTTGACAACTCGTGACATCATCCTAATCATCCGACGCCACGCTCACGATCAGATTTTATACAATACGTTATTTTTCCCGGCGCTATTCTGGATGATACATTGCGATAATTCGCCTATCAATTTTTGTAATGATCAGGAAAATTCAAAGACTGTATATCTATTTATTCAAGACTGGATACGCATATTAAAAACCGGACCAGAAAACAAAGATGTTAAAATTTCACAGCGCTGAATATTCTTTTAATATTGAAAGTTAACACTTTTAATATTAGAAGAATCGAGCGGATATTATTAACTGTTTCTATTTTGTTTAGATTAATATGATATGTATAGAGAATTCTGAATTTTTTTCACTTTTCAATATTATGTCTTTTATACTGATGAATATTTAGTTTTATGTTCATCAATATAAATAGGACATAATTATCATTCGTATAAAGAACATAATTATCATCCGTATAAAGAATTATTATATCAATTTTTTTCATTTTTATAGTAATTCATTCGCTTGATCATTTTAGGGAGTTGGTACACTGAAAAAAGTTGTTAACTTTACTAAATATGTTTAGTTCGTAGTTATTATTTAGTTCAAGTATTTATATTTAGGTTAACAAAATCTCGTAATTTAAAATCTTATTATATTTGTTTAAATTAACAAATATTTGTTTGACAGCTCATGACCGCTACATTTAGTTGTATCAATTAATATTTTTTTGAGACAACAATTTTTTTTCTTATTATCAGTGTACATATAAATATCGTTAATATCGTTGATGAGATTTAAGCAGATGCCCGATTCTTAATAACATGATTCTTAGTGACAATATTGTTATATATTATCGTTGCGCAAGTATTAATACATATAGTAAAAAAGCTGCGCAACGGCAATACAACGATATCAAACTGTCATTGAAAATTATAGAATTGAAATATAAGTTTTAATTTTAATTGAAGGGACACTAATTCAAGAAATCGTAGAGCAGAAATTGACATAATATGATCCTCCATAAGAATTTATATTCATGTATAGATATTTTTGTTGCTAATTATATCATATATTCGCTCTTCGAGAAAGAAGTGTATTCTATTGCGACACTTGAAATTAATAAATGTCAAGCTGCTCGCCGCAAGGTTGCAAAATGACACGCTGCTGCTCTAAATATAGACGCAGACACACTTGTGTAAAATGTGAAAATTTTTAATAAAAATCGTATTTAGCAAAAATCGATAAAAGAGAGTTCAATATGTTACAGAATTAGTAAACATGTCGTGTCAAATTCACTCTTAAAATTCTAAGCGAAATTGTTAATTGTGCAATATAAACTGTCCTTTCAGTTAACTAAGTTATTTTTTTTTCTAATTTAATTAAGTTATTATGTAAGTTCTTCTAACTGCCCTTATAGATTTAAAAATTCTTGTCTACAATTAAAGTAAAACGATATTTTATATATAAATTTTACACTTTGTACGTATAAAATAAATTTTGAAAACAATGTTGAATTTTTAGAATTAGGCTTATTGTTAGATATTAAATCTCATCTGACATATGAGAACACAACCAATAAAAATAAATGCCTTTAACGATCTAGTTGGATTTTAAGTGCTTGTATAATTCTATGTGAATTTATATACTACGTATATATGTAGTTCTTTAAATGTATGTAGTTCTGGGTGTCGAAATGAGTTTTGAAACGCAAACTTTACTAAATTACCGTAGTAATATCACAAGTTAAATTGACTATCTTATTGTTAGATACTAATATGAAAAATCAATGCTTTAGAAAATTTGTGTATACATGTGCGTGCGATATTGATAACAGTAGTGATGTGTCGATGATGCATTTTAAATTGTATGTGCGTAAATCCTATTGAATTTGAACTTTAGAATTCTCTTAACTCCGTTGATTATTCTTTAAGAAAAGTAGAGATAACAAAATTTTTTCGCAATATTTTTACATATTCGAAATGTGAGACAGATATACATAAGATAAATGGCCTAAAATCACTACTATGAAAGACGTAAGATGAAAATAAAATCGCCGCATTTATTTATGCTGAATGCAAAGCACTTTAAAGACGATATCCAGTCGACACACGAATGATCATTAGAAGGTCCTAAAGATTGAGTTATTAAAAAAGAAGAAAGGTCAGTTTTTCAGTTAAAGGCAAGTCTATTTTTTCTGCGCGCGTGGGGCATGACGTTTCCAGAAGAATGGGAAAGAGAATGGCTGCAATGGAGCAAGATAGTCTATTACTATAGTGACGGGAAGAAATCTTCTTTGTCTTTTTCCGTGTCTTTTCATCAACAGTCACGGCACTGATACCGTCGAAGCGCGAAGAAGGCTATTGGATACTTGCAGCGCGTTCTCGTATCGATCTCTCGCCGTTTTCTATTGTTGACACAGTAACTATTGTCGATTCTGTGGATGGCGGATTCGTGACAAAATCTTAACTCTAATTCTGTTACAATTAAAGAGAGATCGACGACATCTAGGATGTCCCAGGGAAAAATCACGAGACGTGATTATCTTTTGCTTATTTCAATCACAATCACAATATTTAAATCACACATACTTTTCTCGAATTTCATTTCAGCCTACGAGCGCTCTGTGAGTTCGAGGGCCATTGCTTATTCACCACCGATACTTTCCATCCTCGTTCACCCCTGGATGGATAACATCGGTTGCCTGTCCCTTTCGCTATCTTCCCGCCAGATCGATGGGAGTCCGCTATTAGGAACAGACATACCGGCGACACGATTCGATCGACGGTAACGCGACCTTTCGCCGGCACTTGATCAAGAAGACGAATATACAGAGCGAATCCATAAATGCTGCTTATCACGAAACGAAATAAGAAAATTGTCCTTAATAACATTAACTTTCTTGAACTTCTAGTTACAAATCGTTCTACTGTAGATTGTAGATTTTCAACACCTGGTAGACAATTTATCACAGAACTATTTAAGTTGGAATTACACATTCTGAATTATGAATTTCTTTCTTATACAATAGATCTAAGATAGAATTCAATTTTAATATTAATAGTCTTATAGATATATTTCAATATTAATAGTCTTGAAAAATATAAGTAATCTTAGTAACTTCAAAACTACATGACAAGTTAGACGATTTCTATATAATGACGTAATTTTGGATTTGCAATACCTTACATCGCGATTTTATTAATGCAAGCAAGTGATGTTGCAAACGTCAATTAGTGATTGCGTATACGTGTACACTATGTAAACTGTCCTCATCCATAAATCTTGTAGACAATGCATATTTCAGATAGTTCAGATAGCGAACGCTAGTAATATCCGAAGAGGTGGAAAGTTCAACGAACCTTATCAGATCTTTTTTTTCAAAGGTAAAACGAGCTAAATTTATTTCTTTAACATTAGCCTTTATGGGACAAATAATTATTTGTTAATTGATTCAAATATCAAATTATATAATTTTTTCGCAAAAAAATTTTCATTTAACAATAATTTTCAAAAGTATATAAATATTCGCTTATATTTATGCAAAGCAGCTAAGAAATTAAACCAAGATAAAAAAATCTTTAAACGAGTCAGAATTAAGTGATTAATAATATAAATTTATTTACGTTGTGAGTGACATAAGATTCACAGAATGTTTCGAACTTTACTCAGTCCCCTTTAGCCGTGAAAAATTATAATGAAAAATATTATATACGTTTCTTTTGGAACTAATTCACAATTATCTAAATTATCTTCTATCTTTAGCAAAAAAAAGATTTAAAAAAACTTATACTGCGATTCTTTCCATATTCTGTAGTGAATTGAAGACGATTATATAAACTATTAAAAGTATTTAAAAAATGAGAGAAGTTTTCTCAAAGGATGCCGTCACAATTATGGCATCTACGTAACGGAAATATAACAGTGAATCTAAAGCAATCATATTCAAAGCTTTTTCTATCTGTCAATCCTTTAATGGCTGTACATATTGAAGGAAGAGATGTTTTCTAATTAAATTATAAATACTTAGTCGCTGAGCTAAAATATACGAACCTGATGTATAAGAAGAACAAACACTAAAAATCATATTTTAATATTAATAACACTCTAATTATCGCGTTTATACTCTCATTTGCCTGAATCTTTGTTTTTTGTTTTTTTCAAAGCCTTTTGCTTAAGATCTTGCAAAATCATTCTGCTACAACAGACAAAAGAGGAGATCAGATGTGCTGAACGTGTCTACTTATATATGACAGCATTGAACAAAAAAGTGGAAGAAAGTACAAACTTAATAGCAGATATGAACTTTGTCTTTGGAATTAACATATGTTTTTAAATATTTGGCCATTTCTTTTGAATTCCATCTAATTTCTCTTAAACTTCATGTATACTTTAAAATATAGAACTTCAAAATAAAGCCCAATTATATATCAAAATTACGATACTAACAATTAATAAGAAGAATTCGAAACTGATTTCCTATCAGATTATCTACGGAAGAAAATTTAGGAAAGAGGATACTTAAACATTCAAAAGATTCGTACGTGAAAGAAGGCATGCGGTTTACAACGGAATAAAATTTACGCACGTAAATTCCGTCGTGCCTCAAACCTGCTCGAGGGAACGAGCTCTCCCTCACTGGGCGTATACGCACCTTTCCGGATATCCCGCACCGGCAAACAAAAGGAAGAAAAAGAATCGAGAGTGACGTTTGCGATCAATTGGAGCGCGATCGAAGAATCGAGCGTTTCGATCCCTGGATCGTACGAAATGGAGCTGCGATCGGAGCAGCTCCGAGTCGAAGGGCGCGTATTCTGTCACCGGGGAACGCCACCTCGTTATTACCTGGATATCGCACGCGCACACTTCTAATCCATGGACCTGGACGATCGATCTCTCTCTCTCTCTCTCTCTCTCTCTCTCTCCCAGTCGATGCTCCTCCCAAGAAGGATCGACGTCGGCGTCGCCGTGGGTAACTCGACCGACGACGCGACTCCGTACACGTCGAGAGAGGGCCGCGGGCGTACTGAACACGTCTCGTCTGCCTAGTGCCTGCCTCTCCGCTCCGACTCTCGCGCTCCTCTTGCTTATCCTGGCTCAATGATCGACAACAGGAAAAGAGGGAAGGCCGGAGAGGGAAAGAAAGAAAGAGAGAGGACACATAGACGCGCGTATGCCGCGTACACGCACCGACAACGACGTGCACTGAAGAGAATGCGAGCGGAACGCAAGGGTCTCACCCTGTGAGAGAGGTAGGAAGAAAAGGAAGCGCGGGCGGCGAACTACCTCGCGGCGCTAAATGTATGTGCGCGCGCGCGTGTGTGTGTGTGTGTGTGTGCCACTAATACACTCAGAACGCATTCGAATGTTGTGGCGCGGCGCGGTGCGGTGCGGTACAGAAAACGCCACGCAGGCGCTTCCATTCCCTTCACGGCTCCAATTCCATAGTACGTGAAACTCTGGTGAGTGTCGGCATCTATCGTCATACCCATGAGATCCTTCGCATTCGAATCGATCTTGCAAACTGCAAGTGTCTCATACTTAGAACATATATAAATGGAAGAGGAAAAATAAATGGAGTGCTGAACATGAAGCCCAAAGATATCAAATTAGCGCAATTCTTTTATTTGAGAAGAAATGCTAATAACTTTTCTATTGGCTATTTCAACCGTCACTTTTGAACTGGTGACTGTACTCCAATAAGCGCTTAATATTATTATAAGAATTTTTTTAATATGATATGGTTATTAGGTCAAAGATGAAGGACCTTCGCGCTACTTTGATATATCTAGAGCTTTATTGAAGCAAACATCTGTGCGAGAGAGAAAACTATAGAATCCAAATTGATTGTAATGCGCATGTGCCATTCAGCTCGTATTCCCCCGTTCCACTTCATTCTAGTCTGTTGTCAATGTATGAGAAACATTAAACAACTGTACAACGTACAATTCACACGTTCTGCGCATGTTCTGCGCATGCGCAATGTGAACATTTGGGATTCTCTATGTTGGCTTCAGGCTTGATACATGGATGATAAACAATTCTTCTTTCATTTATATTTTAAGATTTCATGCAACAAAACACACGATGCATAATATTTCGATTTCAATTTTCAGAAAAACACGTTCCGATAAATGCAGAGACATTTGCTCTAAAAAAAGGAGAATCCAGAAAGAATGCAATCCAAAATGACCAAAAAAGAAGAAAAAAAGAAGATAAAAGAGTAATGCTCCAAGAGGGACATACCATATACTTTAGAAAGGAAAGTGCTTTTTCCTGATGATTTAATGAAAATATAAAAAATATTTTTATCTCTTCTTTCTTTCTATCTCTTCAACATGGAACAAGTGATTTGTTTAAAATATATAAGAATTAGACTAGAGATACAGATCTAAAAATAATTATGTATTTTGAACCATCAAACTAATCATGAGACACTCAAACATGATGAGCAATATTGGAAAAAATTTTAACATTCTAACAACTAGCTTATGCATCTTATGATGTCTTACATAATTACTGATTGTCTATTTGATGGTCCAACAAAATTATTTTCAGATCTGCATCTAAAGTGTACTTTTAAATAAGATTAAATTCTGCCTCGCGATGGAAATCTAAACTAATCTTTGAAAATCCTTTGTTAGAGATCCTAACAAAGATCCTAACAAGTATGAAAATAACCATCGTTTATCCAAGAAGTAGGAAAATTGTGGGAAAATTGTAAAAATAGTGCAGTAAACTATTCTCATATCATATTATCCATGAAGACGAAGAAAAGTTCGTTATATTTTATCGCAAAGTTAGCTATTAATTTTATTATGTTTAATAATGAACAATTTTAGACAATTTGGCAATTTATGAGTATTATCGATAATGATGTCGACAATGATAGAAATTTTGGAAACACAGGCATTTATAAACTACATACGTAAAATAAAATTATTTTATAAACTATACAAAATAATATTATGTACAAAACTAAAATTGTACTGTCAAAATATCTCTCATTTATTTTCGTCTTAGAATTCAATTTATCCTTAAAATTCGTATTTAAAGAAACATTTTATTAGAACATCAATGAAAGATCTCATAATGCTGCGCCTTTTGTTATATTCTGTATGGATTTACTTGCAAAAAATAGACTCCGTCGAGTGGCAGTGCTACTTCGCAGATAAGTGACTTTAGTAAAATATTTTAAGAAAAAGAACGTAATAAACATTGAACATAAAAATCAGATTAAAAATATCATGAAGTATTGTAATATTTATATAAGATTCTTTATGTTCATCTCTCTCTTCCTATTTGGCATTTATATTTAAAACAATAAGAATCATACATAAATTGCTTAACATATTTTATAATTATTGAAATTTATTTCAGTAAAATTTAAACAAACCTATTTTATATTTTATTGTGACAGATATTAATAAATCATTAATAAATTATTGTTATAAAATGTTTTAAAATACCATATTGTTCTACAATTAGCATGATTTTTAGATAAATTTTAAGAAAAAAATTCTCTCTATAATACTCTCTATAACTCTATAAGACTCTATATAGTTTTATTTGATTGTATTACACAATATTTTATCATTCATTTTATCATTAGTTCATGATAATGAAAATTTTATTGTAACATACGCAAAATGTAAAATATACAAATCTCATTGTACAAACAACGTAAGTATTCCTGTGATATTATAAATTATAGTCCTCATGAGATGTTTGCATACAATGATATTGAAATCGAAAAGCTTGGTTTCCAAAACTTGAACCCACCGAGCAACGTACGTCAGGCAAATAAACATCACGTGGGGGAACTAAAAGGCTAAAGGGCTAAAGCATGTTCGCTGCATTATTCAATGGCAAGATACTGACCGCGCGAGCTGTACGATTTGCTAACGGGGGCCTTGCACGTTTGAATATGAGAATCACGTACGTGATTACAAAACCCTCGGTATATGTAATCGTATACGAATAAAGAATTGCGATGATCTCATCGACGCGAGAGGGAGTCCACTAAAAAAGCTAGCTACGCCGTTCACGGCTGATTTTAGCACTTTGCACTTTTCGTACCTCGTTGGAAAAAGCAGACTCGTGATCTGTACAATTGATGTAATCGAGCAACCGCGATTATCAAACTGCCGTCTCTTTCTCAAAATATTCTTAATCATCTCGTAATCTTATCGCCACGTAATATTGATATTATACAGAACGATAAAAGTCGCAAAATACAAATTTTCTTGGTGAATTGTTACCAATGAATCCTTTCATAATTGTGCGCACCAGAGAGATTAAAATATCCTAATAAAGATAAAATTTCTAAATCTTATTTTTTAACGTCTTTAATTTAATCCCTAATGATTTAATGTAGTTTAATCCATCCCTTAAATAACATTTTATTATTTTTACCTTCTAAGTATGTCATAATAATAAATTAATTTATTTCTGTGATTAGTTTCAAAAGAGTTAAACAATTTAACTCAAGAAAATATTAAATTTGGCTAAAATTTAATTTATTATTTACTAAATGCATACATTAATAGATGTTTATATTAATGTATGCATTTAATAAGTACTAAATTAAATTTTAATCAAATTAATATGTATTCTTGAGTTTAACTCTATTTAATTCTAATTTAATTAAATTAATGATATAATAAAAGTGGTGGCTATCTATAAAAATAATTAAAAATAACTCAAATTGGATGTAATTTGACATTATGAATTTAGTGTTTGTCTACAAAATTAAGATATTTCTTCTTTAAATTCTAATTCTTCCGAAAGTTGAATTTATTCTGCAAATCCAGCACTAAGACATATAATCGTTACTCATGTTTGAACACGAGACTTCATGTTTCTCGTATGCTTGAAATATAACGGGAAACATCGCGAATCTCTGGAATTTCTGTCGGTGCGCAAAGAAGGAACGTCTCAGTATAATGAAACGGTCAAAGTTATCCTTATGCATATAATACCATGACATTCCCGGGAGACAACGTGCCGCATCTTGGAAATTACCTCCATACCTTCCGTTCTTGTGTATCTTTCCTAATGGCCGGCTACTTATCTCGTTTGATCCGGTTAAACGACGATGCTCGTGCGCCAAGAATATCTATAATATCTAAAATATCATCTCCGTCACTGCTCGCGATCGGAAAAATGAAATGTCTCAGACGAGTTACGGCCGCTACATAAGCGCATCATAGAGCGTCTTCAAAAGTATTTGCGAAATATAAATTGTCGATATAATCAAAAGTAACGCAAAAAAGTGCAACAGACAAGTTTGATGAATTTATAGTAAGGATTAGATTTAGCGAAAATTACACTTGGATGTAATTGTGCAAATATGCATCAAAATTTAAAGTAAACTTTTAAATTAAGATTAGGATTTTCGAGATCGTAGCGAATCAAAAGAATGTTATTAAGCGCAAATGTAAAGCTATCTTTTGTGAAATATTAATATTGCTCAATGAATTTTACCTATATATCTTACCGTGTACAATACAATAAAATTTTTATTGTTATAAATATATATGATAAAATATTGCGTAATGTGTAATTAAATAATATTGCATTCTCATATATACGTAATGTTTTTAAATTATGCACGTTTTACTTTTGCGTTGTAATGTATAACTATGTATAATTATAACGATATAATCGGAGCTGTTATGACTGTTTTAAGCGCCTCTACACTGAAATTTGCTCGCATAGATTAGTGCGAAATTGCAAAGAGACAAATAAAAGATAATTTTAAAAAATTCCTACTCTTAGCGTTATCCAGAACTATGACGAAGACGTAGCAGGATAATAGTTTCGTTTTTGCTTTTTTATATTTTTATTATACTTTTCTATTGTTAAAGAAAGGTGCATGTCACATCTGTTGCGTTATGTGGAACGCTGTTTTCTTATTGACTCGTGTTCTTACGGTCTTGCAATTATAGGAATAATGGGTATGCTTGTGTAACTCAAAACGTGCGTTAATTTCTGTAAAAATCTTTACTCTCTTTACAATTCCATATTTACGAAGTAACAATGACTACTATTCGCGTTAAGGCGCAACGTATAAATGACGATGAACACGACCGGTCGACATTGCGAGCGCCTTAGCGGAACGGGAAATCACTTGATACACTCTAAGATTGTAACTAGGTTCCGTTATTCATTGTAAATATTGAAAATCTAGTAATAATATAACAATACGTACCGTGAACTATAGGTTTTCAATACTTGCAGTGAATAACGGAATGCAGAATGTCAGCGACATTTTTGAACGAGTTCACATTATATAAGTGCATTTATCTTTTATATTTTTAATTTGTTAACTTTTATTTTATTCTTGTATTAATTTTGATATCACGGGTGTAATTATAATAGAATATATTTTACATTTTGTTTTGTAATAATATATTTTGTAACAATACATTTTGGAATAATACATTTTTGAGATAATAAATTTGAAAAATACATTTTGTAAAAAAGTGAGAAAGGTAACTTATTTACAAATTATATATTTTTTTACCTTATTAGCTTTTGCGAATATTTCTAAAAAATTCCTTGTGGAAAAATGGAAATCGTTGGCTAATTCATTCTTGATTGATAAATCAGTTTTAGTGCATAAAAGTAGTGCATAAAAGTACAGTTTGATCTCGCAGACTCCTGATTCAATATCTTACTAACGATGAAACATCTGTTCATCGAGGATGGAGACGTAGCCCAAAGGGGATTTGATGCAGCAACAGCGAGATTTTGCGCCGCAACTTTGATTTGACGAGTCGATTCGATATTTACAGACGTCGATTTCTACGCAATCTAGCATTGCTTCTCGATGCATGCACACGTAGAAACGGATGCTATTTCGGTGCCCGCGGGTGCGCCAGTTGACGTCACGCACATGCGGCTTTCGAGGATGCGATTTAACGCGATAATCGGCTTTCATGATCGAAACTTTGAGGCGTTAATTTATGATGTTGCTAAAGTTATGATTGCTCGCGAAAAACAAGTCAATGCATGCGTCACATATTCAATGTATGTATCTATGTGGCATGATGATGATATCTTCGTTTACCGCCAATTAAAACTGTTATGATCCAAATTAAACTCATTGCATTAAATTTGCATGTGGAATGTAACAATAAATGTCTCCATGTGCTTCTTATATTAAAGACATACGTTTTCCTTCAGAAAAAATTTCACATAATATACATTTTTTGTGTATTATGTTTAAATTTTGAAATATTTTAAATATTTAAAATACTTAAAATTCGAGATTAAAAGAAGTTTAGAATAGAATTTCGACAATTCATTTTTTTATAAGAGTAAAACTTACTCAGTATCAGGCACAGGTATCATAGGAGGAGGTAAGCGGCCGTTGTGATCCAGAAAGTGATTGATCTCAGGTTCCTCTTGTACTGGGGTCTCATAAACGAGTGTTTCCACCATCGATCCTTTGCTCGAGCCAAAGGATACCCTAAACAGTAATCATTCTTAATGAAACAACAAATACATAGATAAACAAACAAGTTCTTTGATAAATTTATAATTAAATTATAACGGAATTGTATAAACAAATAAATAGGCAATAGGAATAATATTTTCTCTCCACATTTTGAGAAACGTCTTTAAAGCTAAATGATTCTTTACTTATTTTGAACATTTTATTCGGCATCAAAACAGGTCATATGATATCGATCAGTGCATGAAAAATAAACCTTGTTGTAAACCTCAGTTTTTTATCGCGTGACCACAACGAACTGAACCGACGACCGCAAAGATGATATCAAAATCAAAATCTCACGATCACCATGGCGTCGAATTACAATCGCGTGTGATCAAGATTGACCTGTATATAAGTAAATATGCCGCACACAATTACTCATTACTCTTCTCGGAAATGACTTCGGTAAAAAACAATCAAAAGCAAATCTTAACAAATTCGTTCAGCAACTGTTCACAGAAATTGCATGTTATATTTATAAAAGAATATTTTTTAAATAATTTTACATTTAATAATTACCAAATACAAAGTTTGCAATAGCAGTATAGACTTCTACTTTTGACTTCTGTTCGAATTCTCTAATATAAAGGAGATAATGGGTAGAAAAAATTGATTCCTTCTTCAATTAGATTAAACTATCAAACCATTACAAAAAGTAAAATCCAGGCTCAACAGCTAAATAAAGAAATTATTTACAATGTGATATTATCTATGCGTCAAATAATAATTTTTTTATTAATATGTATTTTTTATTAATATTTATTAATTTTATTAATATTTATTATATTTTTTTATCATACTAATAATAGTATGATTTCAATATTATATTTTTTTAGTAAACAATGTAACTGTTAACTATAACTTATGTGTTGTATGTTGTACATATTAAATTGTTGAATAGAAAATTATAATGTTGAGATCATTACTATTATTAGTTGGTATTTACTGGAATATTTACTGATGTTTTAAACATACATTGTATACATTTCTGATTTTACAGTCTAAAATCATTGTTTCTAATAGTAATTTAATAAGACTGGTAAGACTGGAACAATTAATATTAATTAATTCTTTCAGTAAAATTTTACTGATTTACACTGCGCTTATACTTATAACTGCTATATAATCAGCGACTATTTGGTTTGTTTTTCGGTAATAATATATACTGATTATTTTTAGAAAGTATGTCTGATAGTTAGCTTTTCTTCTTATATCGAAAAAAATATAAATCATCCAACAGGACAAAAAATGTATTGTTTGACTACAGAAGCGAAATGAATCACGAACAAAAAATCTAGATTTCAGATTTGAATGTAAAGAGTGTAATATCGGACTCTGTATAAGTTGTTGTTTTCAGATTTATTACACAAAAACAAACTTTTAATGTATTGTTATT
Organism: Atta cephalotes; assembly: GCF_000143395.1. Taxonomy (NCBI): domain Eukaryota; kingdom Metazoa; phylum Arthropoda; class Insecta; order Hymenoptera; family Formicidae; genus Atta; species Atta cephalotes. The sequence goes on along the minus strand of NW_012130097.1, from coordinate 2,945,166 downwards.
TACTAAAATCGTCATTTCGAATAAAAATTTAAAAAAACTCGATCTACTCTCTAATTTAATGCTAACTTGAACATCTTGATACAACGTATGCATTAAAGATTCTATAAATAATTAAAGTAGTGTATTGTAATTTGAAATTAATTGATAATTAAATCATGACAAGACTGGATTTCATGGAGAAGCGCACATTTTGGATCAATCATTTTTTCTCAAGGATAGTACAATTCATAATTAATTCAGGACGTTGTAAATAAACGGAGTTGAAATGATATCGTCAAAGACATCCTGTGTATCGAAAAAAAAATTTTTTTTAAACGTTTATTTTTGCTCGATCGCAGAAGAATTACTGCATCGAGCCATGATAATTTTACTCTTATGGCTCGTAAAGTATCGAACGCAGCGAGCCGCAGCGGCAGTCGATTAGCGAGAGGTATAGCCTGCTCGGTTGAAATCGATTATGGAATACTATGGTTCTTGTTTGCAATAGAAAACACTTTCATTTCAATCTCTTCTACTTTGACATAAGTGCATTTTATTAAACGTTATTACTTATTCATTTTTATGAATTATAAATATACAGAATTTTAAGAATTTTAATATAAACGAGATATTTAATCTTTATGATATATACAGCGTATTCTTATTGAAATGTCCAAGTGTCCAATTGGTAAAATTGTATTTCTTATAATAAAATTCTCTGTATTTTTTTTTTAAACACAATAATAGGTTACTATTTTTTACTTTTTAATATTAACCAATATCAATAATTCAGCTTTAAACTATTGCTACAATTGAATCAATTGTTATCGCTAAGAATGAAAAAATGAAAAAGACATTAAAATATATCAGAAGTAAATGTTATAAATCTCTAAGAATAATAAAAGAAGCAATAAAAAATACTTCCATTTTAATTTTATCTTTCCGTGCGTGACACAATTATTTTATTATACGTTATTATTTAATCTTTTCAAGGATTCTTAAATATCCATGTATAAGAATTTTAATATTAACAAAATATTTAATGTCTATAATATATATACATATGCGTGTTTATTGAAATCTTTCAAAGAAATGAGCAAAAAACCTAGCTGCATGTGCAAACGTATCTACCTGCCGATACACATTTTCAAAAATAAACGTTAAATACGCAACAGTATTTCCTAAGTACGCAATAGCGATTTGGCAACGGATCAGTTTCTTTCTAGAGTGATTCAAGCTACACGCTGCCAGTATTATTATAAAGAACTAAATAAACGCTCCTCGAAAATGCATTAATCGGCATAGTGTGTTAGATAAATTTCTTTATCATGGAATTTATCGTTAAGAAATACTTGAAGAAAAGAATTGAAACTCATTGTTGCAATACAACACAATTTCATCTTCGTGAAGTTAGCATCTTATCTTCTAAAACAATAAATTTTTTTTATAGTTCTATAAATATACCCTGAAGAGTTTTAGAGTTCCTTAATAAAATTAAAAATAATTCTGCTAAAAAAAAAATCACCGATAAATTTTCGGCGCTAACTTCACGAAATGAAGTATGAAAAATATGATATTTCTTTAAATATATATTTATTTAAATGCTTAAAGTCCTAATAATTATCATTAGAATTTTTTAAGTGCTATCTAAAACTCCTAATTTAAAATTGTCAAAAAACATTTAAAAATTGTTCAGGTGTTAGAAATTTTTCTATTCACAATACGAAGTCTCAATAATTTTTCAAACATAAACTTTGTAGCTTCGAGTGTTACTCTTTTGTTAAAATTCTTGTGGTATTATCCAAAATTATTAACAAAATTATCAAAAAGTTTTTCGCCTCAAAAAATTTCTAACATTCGAGGGACGAAAAAGTTTTCAAAGTTTCGGCAGTTTTGTCGACAACTCTAGATAACATCAGAAGAGTATATTTATTATGTATATCCATATGTATCCGTACATGGGAATGAAATGATGAAATTGACACGTCCTTAAAAAAGTACAGTTTCTTTAACTTTCTATAATAACTAGAATTTTAGCAAATCTAAAAAAAAAATTCCTTTAAAAACTTTTAAAATCACATGATTTTTATTTAAAAAGATTTTTCTTTTTCAGTTTCAATAACATTTGCTTTAAAAGAAAAACAATGAAATTTTTTATATGGATACATAAAAAATACATATTCACTATTTTAATATAGTTTTCAACATATTATAAGTCCAAAAATCAGATAAGTAAACTTCTCAGAATTTTTTTAGTTTGCTTGTAAAAAAACGTAGTAGTATACTTACTGACAGATTTGTTTAAAAACGGATAAATATTTAAATAATGATTATTACTTATAATTTTCAAGCACAATTGTGAATAAATCATTTAATTTTTACAGTATTCAAACTCGATTACAATGAGATCATGTTTTAAATTACACAAAAATCGATTTTAAAACCGTATATTTAAAAAGAACTATTCGTCATTATGTGAAACAGTTATAGGAAAATATAAAGTCCATGTAAAGAATCAATTTGACTCAATATAAATTAAATCCGTGTAGGGCCAAAAAAAACAGCTTTTTTTTGATATCTCTCCTTTGTTGACCAAAACAACAATTCTTTCTTATAAAATCTTATAACATCTTATAAATCTCAATTCTGTTCTTATAAAACAAACTTCGGTTAGAATAATCAATATATATTAGAATAACACAATTTTTTAAATAAAAAAGTAAGAAAATTTTTATCAGTCATATATCAAATGATATGTATCAAAACATTTCTTTCAGTTTTTATCAAATAATTTTTATATTTTTATTAAGATAAAAGAAATTTTTATCAGCACAACGAGAAACTGTGCTTTTGCGTATATCATGTCGACAAGATTGTTATTATTACGTTGGAACCCGTTTAGCTATTCTAATTCAGCTTCGAATATTATTTTAGTCATACAGTTTTGATAATATCGTAACTTTATTTATGACACGTTAGAAGTGTTAAAACATACACAATCGATAGGAGATCAAGCCTTTTTCTACTTCGCATTATTTCACACCGGTTTCATACTGAAATATCTCTCTCGCTATCTTATGTGTCTTTTGTCAGAATTATTAAATGCATTCAGAAGATGATCTCGGTCTTCTCGGTACGTCTTGTCCGAGCGAGGCTTCGTTCAATGCATTATGACGATCCATCGAAGTCACGGCGAGGTTGACCCTGACCTATCCTTCGTGCAAGTGCCAGCAAAAGTCTCGTACGGGCTGCGAAAGTCAGCCTGTAGACTCAACATATAGTGACGTTCTTTTTTTTTTCGCGAAAGAGAGACATTTTATCATATGAAACCCAATGAACCTGTTGTGAGTGAGAGAGAGAGAGAGAGAGAGAGAGAGAGAGGAGGGAGGGAGGAGGAAGAAGAGAC
>NW_012130097.1:2894272-2941761 GCF_000143395.1 Atta cephalotes | reverse complement strand
GAGAGAGAGAGAGAGGGAGGGAGGGAGGAGAAAAAGAGCACATGCGGTTTAATCTCAATATTTCTTCCAAGAAAAACAATAACAGTGCTTCGATTTCAAAGATTTGTGATTTTATCTATCGAATTACTATTTATAACTCTTAGATACAACAGTGTCACGAAATCCTGCATTAAAAAAAAATGTTTAGTTTCTATGATTATAAAATTACATGTTGCCATAAAATTGTGGTTATTATTGCTATAACGTTATTAATAATAACTATCGTTCTATCAATAAATATATATAGTTATAATATATATAGTAATCAAAATGAATATAAACTTAGTCGTTAAGTATATAAGTTAAATTATAATAATTGCAATCTTTTGTATAGCATATTATAATTAACAACTATAGTTATTTTTGGTTGCCAATTATACATTTATAATGTATACATTTATATTTTTATTGATAAACTGTACATATAGTTATTATTAATAACATTATAATAGTAATAATCGTAATTACGGTAAAATATATTTATAATCACAAATACCAAAAAGAGAAAGAGAATTTATTTAAAAAAATAATAAGCTTGAAACTGTGTGGAAATTATAAGATTCATACAAAAATGTTATTAGATATTAACATCCACTTTAACTGAATATACTTTTGCTTATTTGTGTTGAATATTTCTCGATTGAATTTCATTTATAATTGTTTAAAAAATAATTTAACGTTATTTATTTTTTATAGAGTGTACAAGATCTAATGACTTCTCGTTTATGATGATCTTAATATGAAATAAATCGCTTTTGTTACAGCTATCTTCTTCACTTACCTTTTCAGGCTGGCGTGCTTTGCGCCGTTGAGAATCTTGTTCTTACGTTCGCTGCCGGCGGTACTAGCTACACTGTCGATGCTGTAGAGGCTGTCGTCCTTAGTAACCCTGCTAGCGTTGTGCAGAGTCGATTTCCTCGTGGTTGTCGTTCCATTGTGCTTCGGGCTCTCGACCGGTCGAGGGAAACCGTGCCGGGCGACAGGATCGCCAGTTGGATCCTCGATCTTGGTGGAGACGATCATCGGTCTAGTCGTGTCTGTGCATTTTCTGGGAGATGTGCTCACTACAGCGGTGCTCTTTTGCAGCTTGCTGGCCGTGCGATAATTGTTCTGTTGGCTGTTGGGTTCGCCGGGCGGTGGCTTGTCCTCCGTCGGCAACATGTACGACAACATTATCCCTTTTTCTTTCACCTGGGCACACGGGAAGCAAACACGTAGGCGGAAATTCAGTACGATCGCCGTGGAAGATCGGCGGAGTCATTAACCAGGCAGGCACGACGATGAGAAAAATACGTAGCGATATAAAAGAGATCAATTGAGGGTTAAAAACGGATAGAAAAAGTATACCGTTCATAGTAATAAGAGCATAGCAATATGAGCGGTAAGCTGGTTGATTAATGCTTCGAGACATATAATTGGAAGTTAACAACATACCACTCGCAACAATTAGGAAAGATTCGGACGATTCTATAGTTCGACTCAAACATTAGGAAAAATCAAAGTAGCATGTTTTAACAAACATATTCATTTAATATCTCGAATTTGGATACTGAGAGAAAATTTTGAAATTTCAAATATTTCTAAATGTCATCATTTTCTGAAATAGTCATGTAATTGTTTTGAGTAGTATACATGTATAATCTTAAAGAAGATTTATTTCGCAAAATAATCCTTTTTAAAAGATATATATATATATATATATATATATATATATACATATGAACAATATACGAAAATGAAGTTTGTATCATTAAAAAAATAAAAAGTGCTTTAAAATTTACATTTTAATTAAATACACATTAATTTTCACACCTCAATGATCTAATAAACCGCAAAAAAGAATGTTAAAAAAATTTTAATCAAATATCGAGTTACATTATCGAGAAATATTTGGTTTCATTGAGAATGCGGAACAACAGCGAATATATTCTTCGAGTATTAAGAGAATTAAGCCGAGTAGTTAAGTAGTTCAATATCTCGTGACGCGGTCGAGCGATTATATGAAATCACGTGTGTCGCAGCGCTTACATTATATTCTGCGTATATATAACGAAGAGCATTATTATTATCGCGATAAGTCAACCGTCTTCTGTCAAACTAGTGTGTCGCGAGTTTCCCGCGGATAAGCGTCATCGCCGTTATCATTAGCAGATAACTGTATCGAATCCTCCTCGATGTAATACAAACATTCGCGATAAATCGGAACGAGAGAGCGAACGAGAGAGCACGAAAGAAACTTTAAATGTGTTTACACAGTCACTGATCGACAGATCCAACTTCCTATCTTCAGGCGTTTTCGCTAACTTCGTTATTCGATAATAAAATCTGCGATATCGGATATATAAAAAAAAAAACGTCGAAGGACTAGATTTGAATATTTAACAGTATTGTTGATAAATAGAACCTGACAAGTGAAAAGATCGTACTTGAAGAAATGGCTCCTTTTGTCTACGAATCGATTGTCTACAATATCTGCCTACATCACTTTTGCCGACAGTTCGTTTGCACACAAAAATTATTGCTCACAAATTATTTTTCCAATATTTCGCCAATATTGAGCAAAAATTGAATACCCATAAAAATTGATACCCAATATTGGCCCAATATTGGTTTAACAATTCCTGCAAAAACAACTGCAATGATTAAACCTCTTTATACCTTCGTCTACAAAATTTGAAAAAATTTCGTACAACATTTTTCAGATACAGTTATTTTTGTATAATTACGATATAAACTTGCATTTAGGAAACAACATTATCAAATTTTAATTGCTTATTCAGAATTAGTTATCTTTTCAATTTACAAAATATTTGTCGTGGAACAAAAGTATTTACAAGATTTAGTTTAAACAGACATTTACAAGAGAAACTTGACTTTAATAATCCCGTAGATTATTGTCTAAAAAATTGTTAAATTATGTGCGCATTATGCAATGTAGCAATCACAAAGTACTTGGTGTGCAAATTTTTTGTACATAAAAAAATATGTTTATTATTTTTTATTACTCTACAAATATACGAAGTTTTATTAAAGTTTCAGGGAATCACACAGAAAGGTAGATTTACTTGTTAGTTATACAAACTCACAATCAGTATTGTTCGTTAAAGTAATCTTATCCACTGAATATTTATACTATTCATACACTGAGAAAAAAAATTATTAACTTGACTGAATACTTTTATAACTCATAATGATTATTTAGTTCAAGTATTTATTTATAATAAATTAAATACAATATTATACATGAGACATGTCAACATGTTATTTATTTAAATTAATAAATATTGGCTTGACAACTCGTAACCGCTGCATTTAATTGAATCAATTAATATTTTGGAAACAAAAACTTTTTTTCTCAGTGTACGAACTATAAAGTTTTTATGTTAATAACTTTAGGTGACAGTTATACGAGTAAAAAATAAACGATTTTTTTTTATTTTTGTGCGATTTTCTTATGAAATCGACATACCTAGACTTTCTAGTGTGTATTTTAATTCTGTAAAAAAATTTTGCAATCCGTAAAGCCAGTTCGGAAATTTTGATTGCACTGTAATTCATAGTAATTGACGTCGCTTCAACATCCCTTTAAACTCAATTTCTCGGTTTATGCTCGGATGCATCTGCGTTGTTCGTTTCTCACGCGTGCGATTTCGCATGCGCGTTGCCGCAAACTTGTGTCTCGCGACTGCTTCGGCGACTCAACACACTCGCTCACTCGCACCGACGCTTGCGCGCTTAAACGAAATCGCATCACACGATTTAATGATTATTTCAATCAAGGTGATTGCATTGCATTAATGGACGATCGAAACTTTTGAAATTATTTCAACCCCTTGTCGATAAAGTACATGTTATTATTTCTATGTTGCGTTTGTGTCTCGAAAGTTAAAATGTGGAAACCACATCTTGACAGGCATTCCGATTTTTTTTATTTTAAACAACTTCGAAATTTCAGTGTCACTAATGTCTGTAACGCGAATGCTGTTACTTTTGGTGCAGCAGCAAGTAGCTTCCGTTACGCGGCGAATAGCGAGAAGAGAAAAGGAATGTTCGCCAGCAGAAAGCCGAATCGCGACTGAGCGTGACGCAAAAGCGAGGCAAAGGTTACAAGACAGACGGCCGACTATAGCTACATCTGCTCTACTCCGCTTTAGTTGTCCGCTGCTCTCCATTCTAGATATTGTTTCTAGTCGCTGTCTGATCCGGCTAGCATAGGTCAATTCGTCCTCCCGAGCTTACATCTGCCTAGCTAGTCCTTCCCAATTTAACCAAATCTTAATGAATAAATATATAATATAATATATAATAATATGCTATTTATACGCTTTCCAAATCCACAAGAAAAGATTTTCCGCTCATTTCGTTTAGCCAAAAAATTTTGTTTTTGTAAGGGGGAATTGAGTATAGTAAACGTACTCACGTTCGCGCCAAGAAGTACTTGAAACAATGATGTCCGAAATGTCTTCTTGATAGAGTAGCATTGGGACTATCTGAAACATTTGTAATCGACAAATACGAATTGTTTATTTTCTTTCCCTTTTTCTTTAATAAATTATCTTTATTTTAGAAATTTATAAAACATACATTTATATTTCAGAAATTTCTCTTAACGGATATGTCGGAGTCATTTTTATAAATGTGTTAATACCGAAAGAAAAAGGGCTATAAACCTAAGATTAATCGTTATAAGTTAAAAATTGAAAACGTTAATAAACTGTCAAAAAATTTGTTGTATTACTTTTAAATACGATTTAGAATAATCTTTTATAATTTTGTTATCATTTTGAAATATCTCTGATCTCTGATCATTCTTAAATAAAATTTATGTAAAACTATATTAGTATGTACAATGCACTTCTTGATTTACGCTTTTCTTATCATATTAAGCGCCACTAAAAAATTTTATTTTATAAAGTTATAAATCTTGAAATAAAGTTTGATTTCTACAGAATTATTTTAATGTTGCTTTTGTCGACAAAAGTTTTAATTTCAAAATTAATTATCGGATTACACAAGTAACTCTATTTTACACTGAAGACGATCCAATTCTTAGGATCGAAACATCTTATATGATTTAATACACTTATCTTAAAACACGAACATCTTATGGTGACTCGCATTAGTTTTATTTTATTTCAATTGATTCGTAAAAAAATAAAACTTTTGAGAAAATTTTTGAAAAAACAGCTTTGATTTTCTTTAAAAAAAAAAAGCGACTTTTCTCTTTCAAAAATAAATTTTGAAGAGTCATACACAACTAGAATCATATATAAATACATTTTATAAAATTTTGAGAAAAATGCAAATATTTCAAATTCGATTACACATCTGATAAATAAACTCATATTTTAACTTAAATTGGGATTCCATAATATCTTGAATCTTTGAAATGCCTTATCTCGAGAATTAATGATTGTATGAAATTAAAAAAATTATTTCAAGCTAATTCCATACGTTTTAAGATTGTGTACATTTTTCACATCCAATAAACCACAAACAAGTTATCTATTAAAGTTTATTACAACGTAACAATATTTATTCATAATACTCGGCAATTATTCATCATTTGTACCAAGCATATTTCAATAAACTGGACATCAGCGAAGAAAATTGATTACATACTAGTGATTACAGCTTGATTATATTGTTTCTCAAGTGGAGATTGACATTATAATTTCATTCAGCAGCACTAGATCTGAAAATTTTTTCACAAAGTTCTTCCAACGTCGGAAGCTGTATGTCCAACAGTTGTATTTGACTCGAGTCTTTTAGAAGACACCAGATGAATAAATTTCTTATCAAGAGCAACTTCTAGAACACCGATGCGCGCTGAGAAGTGAATAATAAGATTCTTCCTGAAGACATTTGCGCTGTCGAGGGAAAGCTGGCTGGCATTTCACGGAGTGAGTTCAGATGCTGCAGTAACATTTGAGTGGAATCATTCGAATACCTTTTCGAGCTATTGTGTATCTCTCACACAAGACGATCAACTTCGATATCGTATATATAGGGAGTACAATAAGTCGATAACAGCGGCTTCTAAAGTAAGACTCCGACGAGCCGATATTTCTAAGGTTGTACGTGATAAGAAAACCATATGTGTATGGTGCAGAGTTATTTCGAACTCTATAATATATATTCATCGAAGAATTAAAAGAGTCCGGCTTATCCATTCAATTACTCCGCGGCGGGCAACCGCTGTATGTTGTAACTTCGTTGCACTTATCACTTTCGTGAGAACGTGAGTCATTTTATTTTGTGCTGTGTTCGCCAAGGTTAAGTCGTGTTATGACAAACGCGTAGTGACCATGTTTTTACATGTACGACAAATGATCATGGGATATCGTTTCAAATTTCTGATAAAAGGGAGAGTAAGAAATTCGAAGATATTCAATGATTCATTCTTATTGTTAGTACTAAAATATAAATAAAATTTTCACAAACACACCGTCAACAAATATATAATTAATATTGAAACTTTCTCATTTTATGTAGATAATCTATATAAATTCGGTTTTTATATAACTTGAAAAGCAGAACAATCACATTTTAAAAAATATAGATGTAACACCATATGCGGTTTATATGATTCTCACACGATTCTCGTGTAAGTGTTGATACAAACACCAATGTACTATGTATTTAACACTATGGGTTTTAAATGGTGATAAGTATACAAAACTATCATACTAAATTTAAATTTATCTATATTAATGTTTACATCAATATCAACATTATGTGGATTTAATACTATGCGACTTATATTCTCATCGTGTTGATAATGATATAAACATTAATACGTGGGCTTAACACCATTAAATCTACATCCTTATTTTTAAAATATATCAAAACGCTATTCACTGACCTAATTTTGAATTCATTCATTTCACGCGTTTGGGAAATATGAAGGTTAAACACAACGACGACGAATAATACATAATGATAATCACCGCGCCAGTTCCGCCGCGATTACGGAGCAATGATGCAATGCGTTTGAGTGCACCGGAGCGCTAAATTGATAAATTTGCATGCCCCTTCCGTTGCGTTCGTAAGCGACGTATTCTCGTACTGCACGACCAAAACGGGCTTCGTCTCGAGAGCAGAATAAATCCTGCCATTCGCATAATGCAAACGAAGCACGGGCGGACTACGATAAATCTGCCGTTACGAGTCAATTCAAAATGTCAATAGGATCGAGTGCATTAAACAGATGCAGCGCATCGAAACAAATTAATTCGGAATTTTTTCAAAAAGATAGTTATAAAAAAATAATTTTAAAAACTAATTCTTTATGTGTTCAATCCATGTAGGAGAATTTGAGAGAGAATTATAAGGTTTTGAGCTGAAGCAATAAAAAAATTTGAAAAGATGTCTACTCGAAGTCTTACTTTTAGCAAGATAGATAATTTATTTACTCACAATATATTTATCTTTTCGGTCCTTTTTTATACATGGAGAGACTCTTTCTTTTGGAACTTATCTTGAAAATCGTGATAATCATAGGATAACATAATACTTCGAAAAATTTTATGTGATTCTTTTTGATATATTAGATGTGGGAAAAAATTCGTGGCGTTTTTTTAATGCCATCTAATGAGAAAAACGCCACGAATTTTTTTCCCACACCTAATATTAATATTTCCACAATAACAAAATATAAAATAAGTTTAATTTATTTTATTAAAAAATAGTACAATTTCAATAATTTTAAAATAATTTTAAAATAAATTAAGTTCATGATTCTTTATTATTTTGAATTAGAATAAATATCAAGTAATAATAAACATATAAAATAGCCTATATAAATTTTATAATACATCATGATATTTTCAACCTGGTTTAGTCATCTATGAAAATTTTACCACGCAGCATGATAAATGATTGATTAAATGATATCCGATGATGTTTACTAAAACAGCACTAAAGTCGTTTACTAGCAAATAGTACGCATAATCACTGATGGAGTTCATTTTCTATATAAAAAAAAAACAACTCAGTATATAGATGATAAAAGGTGGAATATTAAAAGGCGGAAAAGGCGAGATCGTTTACTGAGCCTAAACTTGGATTCGAAGAAACAAAAGATAATTAATTGAGAGTTGTACTTCAACAGTATAATTTTTGTGGAGTGTTTACTCGCTCCCTCACTTTTTACTTTGTCCCCTTTCCTTCACATTGCTTTCGCGTTTTGTTTAAAATCAACGAGACATTAATGTTCGTTAGTGAATCTTGCTGGAAAAATCGGATTCTTTCTTCGTTTAATTGATGATTTACGGCAGAAAAGTTTTACACAATTAGGTTATTGTGGAATTTCATAATGCATACACAAGTAAATAAGTTATTAATGGTTTGATTTTTTTTTAAATAAGCTAACGAATTGATTCAACAATTTTATCTTTAACAATTTAGGATTTATAACTCTTGTGTATACATTGTGTAAGGTCAACCATTACGATTGTCTATCACAATACATCCAAAATTCGTCGATTGGAATTGGTAACACTAACAATAGTAAAAAGACAAATATAATTATCTAGCTTATGACAGGCAAAATAATCAAAGAACATAAAATAATATATTGACTAGTGAGTGATATGCAAATAACATTGTAAGATTAATATTGTTAGGGAAAAAAATTCAGGTAATATATTTAATTTCATTACACTCACGTGTAACTTCTTGTAATCATTTACAATACGAATTCAAAGAAAAAGATATTAAAATTTAGAAGAGATATATTGTGAATAATTACTAAATTTCCTTATATGCATACTTTTGTACTTACTGTATGCTAAAATGTAATGTGTAAATATAATGACAACTAATCTATATTAAAATGTAATGTGTAAATTTTATGAAGTGCTTTGTAAATATTTTGCATTAAAACAATTTAATGTGTTTGGTAATTTTTATTATATACATGTTTAAAATGTCTTTTGTATATTTCAAAAATTTCTCTTTACAGTAATATTTAATAGGTTGTCAGATTGTTCCACGTTATCACTAAACATAGTAAAATTTGTAATAAATTTTGCGGTAAAATATAAATAATAAAAAATTCTTTCCATATAATGTCTAAAATTACATAAGAAGTATATATTATAGCATGCATTTTAATATTTATAAAAGAAAAATTTTTTCGTAATCGTGAGTGACAAGTTTACTTTTATAGGAATTTGGTGTTTTAAACGGTGGCAAAATGACGCAAGTTTTTGGGACAATTATAGTGACGACGTATACGAGAGGCTTACGTGTACGAAACGATGGGCGAATGATATCATCAACTATTTTGCTCAAAGAGAAACGTTTACCGCGCGAATGTTTACACGCTGCAAGATGCTCATCATGCCACGTATTTTATCGAGAAGAGAGAGTATCGCGATTATCGACGAGAACTACAAAACCGATTTCCTCGGTGCATTCTTAATCTCACGATTTGACCCTTCAAAATTGTCTCTCGTTATTGTTCGAGTGTCATTGCATTCAACGAAGACACAGACGCAGAAATAGGCTGGGAGTGAAATCGCTAAAGAGGGTTAAAACATCGTTTCTGCAACGAATTACGTTTCTATTTACAAATGCAATTTCACGACACGTGCATTGCGAACATGGATGAGATCATCGCGTCGTGGTGACGTCGACATCTGATTGCGCGATTCAATCTTTCCATTCAATTTCCTTTCATCTCCTCCTTTCGGTTAAGTCAATGAATAATTGATCAAAAAGAACAATCAGACTTTTAAACATACATTGAGCAAAAAAATAGTTATAATAATTATTAATTAAAAAATTAATTAATTAAAAAAAAATAACTTATTATAGTTATTTTTTCAGTATTAACTACTCTCTAAATCTGAATCAGTGAATAGTCACTAATTACCCAATAACATACTTGACACTGATATCAGTGATCATCCACTTTCAAATTTATTCAAATTTAGAGAGTATATATTTTTTAAATAGAACTACATATATAATTATTATTACGGTAACATTACGATAATAACTATAAAAATGAAGCTTTCAATCAAATTCGGTCGTCCGGTATCTTTTTTTCTGTTCGTCGAGAATCCTGCTGGCAATGTCAATATACAATATAAAATTCTAATCTAGCTAGCAATCCAGCAGAAAAATAAGCATTGTATGCCACCGACTTAAGATTCCAGAGTGATAAATTTAATACACTAATACTGAGCTATATAATCGCACGCTTTTTTGTCAATTGAGTATTCAAGGTCCCGGAACGCGAAAACGTTTGCCAAACCAAGTAGCCAATCAAAGTTTAAAGGTTAAATTGCGTAAAAATCTGTATTAATTACATAAATACAATACATTGAAATTAAATACATAACTTTAATAAATATTTATTTCGTTTAAAAAAATATTTTATTTTATTTAGTAAAATATTATTTGAATAATAAAAAATACCATTATTTTTAAGATAAAAACAAATATTATTACATCAATTATCAAAACTGACAAATAAAATAAGTCATAAATGTATTTTTTGAATGTTATGTTAAATTGAACTTTATTGTTAGCGAATGTTACATAAATATTTGCTTATTTATATCAAATTTATATTGATAAAAATATTTTGTTGATTACTCTTATAATTTCAGAGATGTCCTAGGAACATCTTGTAAACTATGGTATGTCTTACATCGTTATGTCTTACATACATCTACAGGACGTTCAAATCCAAAGTTCTAAAGATATCCATTCTTAATCCTCGAAAAAATACTATTACTTCCCATACAGCACAGGCCTCTAAGAGAGCACTAAAGACATAGAACGATATCTTAAGGACGATTTCAGGATGTCTCTCAGATGAAATGTGCTGACCAATATTTTCCGAAACATATACGCTATCCTATGGTAGTACGCATGCGTCAGAAAGTACTGCGATCTGAGATCACTGACTTCCGCTCGAGCGCGCGTACATATACTATATTTTCAGCTACAAAGTTGATTCACGAGTCGACCTGAGTCCAGGAATAGTTGATCACTATGAAGCCGTCGCATCACGCGTAGGAAGGGTCGGATAGCTCGCTCGACTTTCATTGCCGGTCTAGTCGTCGAGAAAACTGACGTTTATTGCTATATAAGAGAATTAGAGAGAGCACGCTTCGCTAGAGATTGCGTTGTTATTGACAACATTATATTATCCGCGATTCAACTATCCTACCATCTAATCTAATCCTACACGATAATCATAACGGAGTCGTTCTGCTGTCGCTGCTCATTATCCCCCACTGTACGAAGGCGAGAAAATGCTTGCGAAGTACTGTTTGTAAGATATTCGCGTTGGACGTCGGTAATGTACACTCTAAAAAATATAATGGGATGTAGATTTAACACCATATATTTATGAAATTCTTACTGTGTCGATATTAATACATATATAATAACATTAACATAATATGAATTTAAAACCTCTCTCTAGTGTTTATATTAACATGAGTTTTAAATCTATATAATGATGATATTTAAACAAGGTGGATTTAAAAGTCATAGTCGTGTATATTAGTGTTAATATTAATATCAACATGATGAGAATTACATATATGATAGACGTCAGATATGATATTAAATTCAAATCTATATTTTTTAGAGTGTGAGATAAATATGTAATAAAGTCCGATGAAAACCAGAAAGACGTCAAAAGTTGACCAATTTTGACAAAATTTAGTTTTATCGGAATATTCGAATATGAGGAGAGTATTCTACTGTGATTGGTCAATTTTTGCAATTACGCTTACGCAATTGTAGAACAAACTTTATATAATAAGTACATTAATTATCAGTATTTAGAAAACAATGTACAAAAGTACCTTCGTAGTGCGTGCTTAATGTATCTTGCTTAAAGCGCTACAAATGGCTAACTTTAATTATTTATAATTAATTTAAAAATATTATAGCCTCATTTTCGTATAAGAATTTTCGTCTTAGAACGTTCCATAGAATCTGCCAGTGAAAGAATCTATATTCTTTCTGGGACACCCTATATAAAAAGTTACAAAAGATATAATTCGTAGACTGCAGGCCGTTGGAAGAAAAGAGAGGATAAGCGAAGCAGAAATAACATGTACATAAATTTGCCACCAATTAATTTCTCATTCAGATGCCAATCTAAATTAATTAGACCAGTAACGTCAGGAAGAATTTTCTCACAGGTAGACATTAATAACGTTCAAAGTAACACGGCGCTTCTTACGCATACTTAGGTGATTAAGAAGTAGAACGAAATAATCTTCAATTATACCCCGTTCGTTTGTTCTAGTGCTTCTCTTTCTGCGGTCGTAATTTCCAACACGATCCGGTAACGTTATTTCACAACACAATTTCCGGCGGCGTGACTTCCTGACAGAGTGAAGCGTGGATTCCTAGAGGAGCTCTTCAGCTCACGAAGATCGTAACCGGAACTCACGCGCTCAAGCAATACCGTTAGTCGCGTCTTCCTCGCTGTTAAATAGAGTAGAGCATGATGATACTTAAAGAAATAAATTTTATGACAGACTTCGAAGACTTGTTTCATCTAGCCTCATCAAGCTCTATTTGAAATAATAAAGCGATTAAGATAATTAACTATTCTAAAGTAAGATTTTTTTTATCACAACTTCTTCTCATTAACTCGCTATTCGGATTCGCTATGCACAAATGTATCTCAATATTTCTCACAGAAATACGCGTTCTTAGAGAGAGAGAGAGAGAGAGAGAGAGAAAGATTTCGCTTTTATCCGCTTAAACATCACTATATGTACGCATATCACTGACGGAAGCTTGAAAATTGACGACGCCGTTGTTCCGCAAATTCATATAGCCAGCGCTATGCTTCTCGGATTTTATAGATACGCCGATCACGATTTCACGAGCATAAATGCCTCGCAGGCCTATTTTGTAATTTTTAAAGAGATGTTGGAGCGACGACCGAATTTGATCGATGTCGATAATATAAACTTTTTTGTCTATATTGAACTTCAAATTCAATTTCTTATATTCGTTCTATCTACTCAAACGCCTACATCTTATCTAACATATTACAGTGTCATTTCTTACAAGATCGAGCACCTCTTGAGAAGACACAATTACTGATCTGTTTACCATTCTAAATCTTTGCTATAAGATATGTATACCCGTAAATTACGTGTTCAACTTAAAATATTTTTTTCTAGGCTCTTAATCTTAATTATATAATCTCAGTTCGTATAATTATATCATTGTTCGTTCAAGTAATCTGAGATTCGCTGAATTCTTATGCTACTCATATTATAAACTATAAAATTTTTATATTAAGGAAACTGTAACCTCAAGTGACATCTATATCAAAGTAAGTGAATTTTTTAAATTTTTGTGCGATTTTTCTTGTCAAAATTGATCCCGACATCCCGACTTTCTATTTGTGTGTATTATAATTCTGTAAAAAAGAATCTGCAATTCATAAAGCCAGTTCGAAAATTTTGTAATTCATGATAATTGCCGCTCCAGTATTCTCTTAACGACAGTTTCGTTATCGATAGTCTTTATAACGATAACGAAATTATTGTTAAGAATTATAGAATAGATTTGCTGAGGTCATCTGACTTTACCGACTATACAAGAAATGTACCCAATATCGCACGATCCTAAATTTCATAAATGCAAACTTTATAATGTTAGAATTTGTGGAAGCATAAGACATACAATATATATTTATAGATGTTCGTATGCGTCCCGTCGGATTGCGAGTCTATTTGATATTAATGCAATAAAAACGGAATAAAATGACAAATTTATCGAATGTATAAGATAAAACTAATTATATTCGCAAAACACAATTAGATGACATCAATTTTTTATGCTGAACTTCATTTCTCTTACGTTGGATTCTTTAAAGCAAAAAAGAAGTGATATGCTCTACTTTATGCGTATTTTGCGGAAAAAAAGCTGATTAATTAATAACGCAATAAATTTTGTTCACGACGAACGTAGAAAGCTAATACGAGGAGAATGTAATAACGTCTCAGTCTTTTCTTGATCCTGCATTTCCATATCTCTTCGACTTCTTTCTGTCGCGCATTAATATAACTGTAGTATTAGCGGACCGTAATATCTAACTACCAACTCGTTCGCTGCATATAGCAACGTTATCTTCAGACGACAGGTACTAGGATTATATGCATACACGGTGTCACGCAAGAATTCAATGAGAAAGCTTAAAGTGACAAGGAAAACGTTTTTATAGTAATATTTCAATTCTTAGCGTAAGAAAAATAATAAAGAATCAGAAGTTAAAATTTTCATTCATCCTACGATCTTTCAGAGATAAATATAGATTATCCTGATATAAACTATATATAATCTTTTTTTATAGATATGTTCATATATATATTTTTATAATTTATTCGATATATCCATTAAAATCTTTAACAAAATTTTCAAGTACATTGTATTTCAAAATTTTAACAATGTCATATCAATCATAAAAGTAATATTTTCGTATATTTTTTGATATTATTAAAATGTAAAATATAATTATTTCAAATAATTAAAAAACGATAATTAGAAGTCACAAATGGATGTCGAGATGTAGAAATAAATATAATATAATAGAGATTTATATATATGCACATAATATAATCGTATATAATATAATATCGTTAAAATATCATAAAATTTCAGTTCATTCTTTGAACAATTTTCAGCTAGATACATAATTATTTTATAACTATTTTTATCTCTTTTTATTTTTTATAAATTATATATTTAGCATTCATAACAAGGATAATGAATGTGATAAATAGCTACAAATATACAAATTTTTATTTTTTCAGAAGGCTTATGCATCCAGAAATTAATCATCTTGATATAAATTGTATTAATATAATTTATTTTTTATTTATCTATTTTTTGTTAATAAAATTTATCTTTTCAATATTTAGAAATTGGAAATTTTATTTTCCAACATCAATACTTATTATTTATTGCTACGCTTTGCATTATTTTATTATGATGCTCTGCATATGTTATTTTCCAAATGTAAAATGATCGCATAATCAACAGATATCTGATTTCATCCTTGCTATATATAATCAGCTGTGCAATCTGTTTTTTTAGAAATTAAAATGTACGCTAAATCGATTAGACTTAACAAGTTAATGACTAGACTACCGCATCCCACTAATGAGAAAAGGAAATGTATCTTATTAATGGCAACGATTAACTTGGCAGAATTATGAAAAGACACCAGTAATATCTTAAGGTGAAAGCAATTTTACTGTTTATTAATTATCTTTGTAAAGATGCATTCCAAATGCGTCATAATGCATATTTTAAAAACTATTAAAACGCTTATTGATATATCCTTCAGATAACGATAGTAAAAGTTACAGAGTTCACAGTTAGATCCAAAATGATAGAGATGAGATAAATAAAAATATTTATAAATATTTTTCGTTTTCGAACTTACAAATATATTGGTAAGTTCGAAAACGCAATTTACTTTTTACGAAATTTCAACTCGTGACTTAATAATTATAATATCAAATATCAAAGAGTTGCAATAAAAACAAGTTTTAACAAATTTGAAGAAGTGTTCAGAAAAATATACATCGTATGTAAAAAATAATTAATCTCGAAATCGCGTTTAATCTTTCAAATTAAAAGTCCCTGCGAGTCTGTCCCTGTAATATCTTTGAAATTAAAGTCATATGGTAATAGAATTAAAAAGGGGACCCTCCCAAAATGTACGTCAAAGGATTAATAAGTTCGGGTCAGCGACCGTAGCTGAACGTTTTATCGACGAGCAGCAGCAGAGTGCGTCTCGTCTGGCTTAAATCGTTTGTACTTCTACGGATCGCTTGATTCAAGAGTGCAACGATGCGCATCACTGCAATTCGCGCGAGAGATCAGTAAGTTTCTGTGCGGCTAGCTCGTACCATAACGAGATAGTTATTTCACGGCGATCAAAGCGACGAGAGGAAGATGGACGGAGGGAATTCACGGAACTCCTCCTCTTCCGTTTATCTCCGTTTTTAAATTTATTGAACACCACCGGGAGTTAAGAGAGCTCGCGGCTGCTGTAATTAGCACGTTGCCGATCAAAGTGTTATATTTAGTCCGCCTTGATTTACGTACGTGGCATAAATACATCTCCCAGGACAGGCGTGCTTGCTTGCGATTAGGAATTCTCTACTCTCTAAATCTGAATCAGCGGATAGTCATTAATTACCTAGTGGCATATTTTGCACTGATAACCAGTGAAGTTCACCAAAAAAAGGAAAAATGTTGAGCATTATATAATTAAAATACTGATATTTACACGTTAATTTCAATTTTCTATATTCATTGAATTTAAGCATTAAAACAAGATTAGGTAGACACACAAAATAAAGATTAGCTAGGTTAGGGATCTCACATTTAATTCACTGATTACCAGTGACATACTTGGCACTGATATCAGTGATTAGCCACTAATTCAGATTTAGAGAGGAATGGACTTGGAATCTATACACATATATTTTTCTTTAGCTAATATTCATGATTACATTTCAATATCTTTTCACAATTCAATATTTTTCACATTTCAATATCTTTTTAATGTTTTAACAATGTTTCGGTAAATGAATGTTAAAATTTGGATGAAACAATTTCGGTGCACAATAAAAATGCTTACATATGTAGTACATATAAATTCACTGAATTACTTAAGATCCAGTTTGATCATCAATAGCATTAATTCCCTATATTTATTATCACATTTATGTATAATCACATTTATGTATTTCTAACAAATTTTTTTTTATTTAATGTTATTTAATAAGCTTTATAACATATATAGTTTATTTAATAAAACTGCCGATAAAGCTTACTCTTATCTCTAATTTTTAATCATTTATAAGTCATAAAAAAAATTTACATTTTATATCGATTTCAATAAAATCTTATTTCATATATTATATAAAAATGCTTTAATTTAAAGTCCGATCAATTGACAATGTAAAAATCTTATTTACCATACAAAAATCTCTTGTATTCGCGCAATGTCGCGTTTCTATAATACTATGATTATAAGACGGAATAAAAATGATAGTGCAACTGCGGAGGTTAACGATTTGCAAGTTCGAAGAATTAAGGTCTGTCGTGGCATTGAAATTTCTTCGGCTGACTATTACGGTCATCCACCTTGTGCAATCATCAACTTCAAATTGGCAAAGGATTCAAAAGAAAATGATGACAGAAAATGTTTCGTAAAGAAGATTTACGGTAAAAGAAATTAAATGGATAATTTAGGATTAGACTTGTGTCTTATGTAAAACTTTTCCGCAAACAGGACCGAGAAATGACATATACAATAATAATATATTTTTTAACTATTATTATTATTGCGAAGCAAACAAATTAATATTGGAATCTGGCAATAACTAAGCGACATGCTCAGCACATTCTAATATTATTAACTGTCTCTGACCTGTTTACCTGGTACATTGGCTTCCGACAAAGTTAGCCAGCAAAGAATCTCACCCCCAGGCCATGCTCTTAGACTTGTTAGCCAACAACGTTAGCCAAGACTTGTCGAATTTTGGACTCATTTATCGATATCGGTTAGCTAATAGTTCACTAATAAGATTAAATCCATCTTAAGAGAGAAAAAAAAACAATCGTGTAGAAATATTTTAGATTTATTTATTTTAGCTTCCCGAAAAAATTGCTATTAGTACTCCCTATAAAAAATTATCGTAATGCCAAAGTAAGAAAAATAAATTATCATTTTGATTACGTCCGTGAAGATGAAAGCCGCGATGAAATTAGGCTGATTATTTCAGAGGACTCGGTCAGCTTGTTGCAACGTAGTGAACTATTTGGCCAATTGTCAACGTTGTGATGGCATGATCGATATACACATCGTCACGTATATGCATCAAATGGGATATAAATCAGTTACACACACGTTTCGCAAGTTTTTCAAGTCGCAATAAAGAAGCATTTTGCATTTTTCAGGTTCAGCTATGAAAATAATTGACTTTATACTGATGGGAAATGTTCAGAAATGTAGAATATTATCTTACGCAGGATTGATTTGTGAGAAAAGCGAGAGAGAGAGAGAGAGAGAGAGTTTTGCAAAATATATATGATTTAGAATAAAAGCATTCAAGTGTACTGTGTCATAGTATTTAATGTATTTTAATTATATTTCTTGATTAATTTTTTATACGATTCATATAATACATATATATAATACATATTTACACTGAGAACAAAATATATTCTAAATTTCAATTAATATTTATTTAAACTACCTAAATATTTATTAAACCCAACTAAATATTTATTAAATATGAAATATATTTATTTGGTACAAAAACATTAATTTAATTTAACAATCATCTCTTTTTTTTAAATAAATATTTATTTATTGTAAGTAAATGTTTAGTTGGTAGTATTCAAATAAATATTTATTTAAATTTAGGCTATTTTTTTCTCAGTGTATATAGTATGATAATATTATTGTTATGAACACAACATAGTGATCCTATACGGTACGATCCTATACTGATCAGTAATATTGAATTTTAGTAATATTGGCAGTATGCATCAATATTTTTAGTATTTTTATAATCTTATATGCGATCAATATTATTGATAATATATTTTACTTTAATTTTACGTACATTATCTATTGCACCATGATATGGATACTGTGATATGGATTCTAATAAAGCAAGACTGATGCTCGAGAATTAAAATCCAGATCATTGTCAGTATTCTACGTCAATCCATCAATATTAACCACACACGATCAGTAATATTGTCAGTATTTGTTAATACTGACAGTATTATTGGTCGTGTAGGGTCACCTAAAAGTTTAATGTGTGAAACATATTATACACAGACTACGATAGTGTATCTGTATTTGTAGTAATGCTCCTGTGTATGTAAGCATAATTGTATATGTGACATAAACCGCTAATCTTGCACGCGACGACGTCGTCGCTGACCTTCAATCAGCTGCGAGACCCTCTTTTTCCCACGACCGACTTCCGTTTATGGTGTATATCCCGCTGAGTATATGAACATCCTCATATAGTCTCCAATACACGAATTATAAGTCAAAATATATTCTACTCTTTATGAGAGAAAAAAACAAGATTTAATTATTATATTTGTTATTTAATTCAAGATTTTAAACGCATCAGTTAAACTTAAAGGGATTCTAAAGACAATTAGTCACAGTGTAAGTAGACCAATTCATGTGTCATTGACACATCTCAATATATACTACTTTACATTAATATCTCACGTACACATATATATAAATTTTCGTAACAATATAACAATATAACATAACAACAATGTATTAATTAGTTATTTAAATCAAACTCTAAGAACTCCATGTTGTTTCTTCTAACGTGCAAACTACTAGTGAAGTGTGATTTTTTTCTGTGGACTACTATACTTTCGTAAGTACAGATTATATTTTTGTATGAAGCTTATCACAATGTGATAGCTCTAGAACATCATACTGGACTAAGAAATGATAAAGATTTCAATTTTGAAATTTTTTGTCATTGTCAGCATAAACTCCAGCTTACACAGACATGTATTATAATATGTATACTTCAATCCTGGAAATAGATTCTTGAATTAAAAGAGGAAAAAAGTAATTGTTATATAAAAATAATTTAATCAGACTTTAGGATCATCTTAATAGCAGTTACGGTATAATGAAATAATAGAATGTAATAATGATTTTTTATTAATTTTGTCATATTATTTTAAAAAGAAAATTTTTTGCTCTTAAATTCCAAATCAAGTTTGAAATGAAGATCTTTTTAAATAGCAAACAATATTTTTACATTAGTATGAAACTTTTTTCCTGTTTGCAAATTTTTTAATTGGCGAAGTTCTGAGAGACTAGTTCCCGCGCGCGCGAGAGAATTTACTCTCTAAATTTTTTAAAGTGACATTTCATTCTTTGAGAGTGAGATTCACTGCAAAAGAAAGAAAATCTGTCACTCTTATTCAATATTATATTTTCACTCTTTTTCAAGAGTATTTTCACTCTTAGATTTCGCTCTAAGAAATTAAGAGAACACGTTTCAACTGACCCGGTGATTTGGAATGCGGATAAAGCGTCGCGACGACGCAAACAGCCTGCCCGTGGCGAAAGCTCCGGAGCAAGGAGGAGCGTGGGTGTGTCGAGTCAATTGGCGGAATTGGACGGGTTAAGTGCAACGATATGATAATCGAATAAAGTTATCGTTAGCTGAAAATGCCATGAAACGGAAACACGATCTTTCACGTATGTACTTTTCGCTAGAGAGCTATTCAGTGGAAATAAACTTACTTTTTGTTGCCTGCTGAAGATGAATATGATGCAAATATTTTTTATTTTTATTTTTATAATACATTGAGAACTTCTGTATAATATTTTTTTCGAATTCTTTACTGCGATCCATGTACGCGACAATAAAATAAATTTGTTAAGAAAAACTTTTGTGTCTCTACATTTCCACAATCCATCTTAATTTTGATGATTTTCAGTTAACAATGAAATTTGCGAGCTTTAATCGGATTGTTTTTGATTTTATCTGTCTTTTAAGTCGCGCTAATAATGATAGCACAGATGTAGCCAAACGAATAGAATTTCGTTAGTTCTAGAAAGCTGGCCAGAGAGAGTTATTTTGATCCGGCAATGTATACCACACTGGGTCAGCGTACCATGACAATTTCCTGAACGCACAAATTGCATTAGTACCTACTACCGCATCCTGGATTTAGTTGCTAACTTATTATCTTATTCGAATTTTATTCAATTCAATAAAAATAATAACTGTGCCAACTTAAGTTTGTAGTGAGTAAATAAAAAAATAAAAAATTAAAAGCAAGACTTAGGACGCTTGCTTATTCGTATAAAACTCGATCGGAACAACTCAGAACTACCGCCAGAAGTGTTGAAATTAATCAGCACGATACATTTCCGCTAAATGACATGCATAAACAATAGCGATGTTTAAAAAATGTTTACAAGGCGGAATAACCTTTGATAATTTATTCGTATGGAACTCGAGCGAAATATGTCAGAATTATTGTCAAAAATGCTCAAAATTATCGAGTCTACACGTTTCTGTGAAGTTCGAATATTCTAACCTGTGTAAAAATTATTTATTGTTGGTATTTTGTCTTGAAACATCTTATATATAATAATCAATTTAGCTTAAAAAAACCGAGAACACTTGTCAAATGTCGTAATATTCATTGGCTGGTACTTTAAAGGAAGTTGCGCTGGAATGTGAAGTTAGCATGGCATTTCTTTATTTTTTGATATTAAAAATCTCAGAATCTTTTGTTATTTTTGATAGAACAATAGACAATGGAAAGTACGTGCAACCGGAACAATCATTATTTTCTGAAAATTAATAAAATGCCATGCTAACTTCACACTAATCAACAGGCAACGATATGATATATGCCAATTTGAAACAATTGATGATTATAGATCGGGTAGTACGCATTCACGCCAAAATTACAAGTGGTATAATTTCAGATCAGGTCATCAAAAGTCGAAACCTGTCCTAAAGATTTCGACCAAGTCTCAAGTACTTATACTAAATAAACAAAATTGTTTGTAACTTTGCTATTCGTAACTTTTTCTTTTTGATAATGATTTTTATTTTAATAAAATAAATACTTTCTGAGATTTTCTATTTTAGAAAAACTGCATTTTGAATCAGTTTTTCTAAAAGGTGGAAAATTTTCTAAGTCCGCGGGCGTCAGGACTTTAGTATGTCATATAATACGCCACTTCAAACAATTTTTCCGCAGAAAAATCTTTAACAATTTTGCTTTAAAAACGTAAAAAAAAATTAATCTTCTCTAATCTGGGCTATTATACAAAAAAGGAACAAAAGAAAGAGCCTATGAGAATAAAATTGAGACATAATTTTGTAATAAAATCTTTCAAAACATATTTTTTGTGCAAAATTCATCTTCCAAAATTCATCATCCATTATTATTGTCCTATTATTTAATCTATTATTATTTAATCCATATTATTTAATCTATCCATATTATCTAATCTATTATATATAATTTTACTGTTCTATTTAAGATTATTTTTTACTTATTTTCATTTTTTACTTATTTTAAAATGCAATAATTCTTTATGCCTCGCTCCTTATATTGTATATTTGAATTTCATAATTTATATCCAACTCTTGTAAAATCTTTAAATATATTATGTACTCGTAAAAAAACGTGAAAAAATGTATTGGCTTGATTGTAGCTATTAAAGTAAAAGAAAATATATTAAACTATTTATAAATTATCAAATTAGATTTTGAAATTATATAAGGTCTCCTAAAATAAAAATTTTTGTAAACAAAATCTGCATAGCAGTGATTTAAAATCTAATTAAATGTTATAATAAGAAGAGCAATATATATATATATATATATATATATATATACATAGCAATATATATATATATATATTGGAAAGAGAAAGAAGCAGAATGTATTCGCACAGCATACAGGATGGGTAGGTCGTGTTGAATTTCAAGCAGTTAACGAAATAACACTCACGCCCCTGGCCCTTCGATCTCCCTTCCGTCCCTCTCGCCACCGGCCGTTCCCCCCAGCATTGTCCCAGACTCAGTGACCTGTGAAGCAGCCGATCGAAACTATTAGATCGGATTTCATTGTCACGCCGTTCCTCAAAACCTGTGCCCAACCCTGCGGCAATCAGGTGCGGCACGTACGCATGGCTATCGCGCGTGGAACAAAGTTCTCATCCTAATATTAGTCCAGGAAGGAAACATAAATCCAAATCATTCGCACTTGCGTCGTAACCCTCCCCCCCCCCCCCACCTTCCTCTCTCCCTTTATACAATCGTGAGCTTGTTTGCAACAAATTCTGTTGTCGAAATAAAAGCTACTAAAAATTCATTATATTGATTTGAGAATACAAAATTGTATCGTTAATGTAACTACATCTTAAATATTATTTTTATATAAGATGTAATTTCTGAATAATATACAAATTTAATTAAAAAGATACGTAAATTCAATAACGAAAGAAGAATTTAAAAAAATTATCTAAATGACTGACTGGGCTCTAATATACAAACACTAATTTATATATCTTTATATGTAACTCTGATTGTGAAATACTGTTTTTTTTACTAACGTCGTGTGAACTATGAGTCATTTATGCCAGTAATATATTTCTCCTAATCAATTAATAAATCAATTGTGAAAAATTGGAAAAAAAATTTTTTATTATTTTACATCTCTATTCTAAATGTTTTTAAATTGAAATATTATATTGTATTTTTTATGTAGCAAAATATAGAGGGAAACAGAAATTTTTTTACGTGTTAAAGAATCATAATTTTACAATGCGTTAAAAAAAAAAATCTTCCTAGATTCACACTCTTGAGAGATGACAAAAATAAAACTTATGCGTTGTCTTGATTCAATTATGCCTTGATATTCATTACGTTATATTCTAGCATTAAAACTATCGCAACAATGTTTTCTATCTACATCTCACACTTTCTATCTATGTTAAATGAAAAGGATTGTCCATATGTCCTACATTATGTTCAATAACCATGACATTTTTTCATTTGTGCAGCTTTAGCATACATAGGTCTTCTCTAATACCGCGCACACGTAACATTTGTCGACATTTTTCTTCAGAAATAATATGAGAAATAATTAAGTTATAAAATTGCCGGCCACCACTGACGAGTTAAACGAACATTTAAGTCACGATTTCTGAACGAAAAACTTAACGAAAACGAAACAGAAACGAGAAAAAATTCCTTTAAAAACTCGCAATCGACCAGTTATAAAATGAGTTTCATGATATTGTTTTCAAATTTCATATTTATTCTTTGAGAAAGATATCGATAAATTCAATTACATTCATTTTTTAAAAGTGAAATTCATCTTGTGAAAGTCATTCATGAAAGATTGAACTTAGCGTGTATTTTTCGGGTAAAAATATAGTTCTGATTTACTTTGTACATTTAATGCACAAATTAACTGCTCTTATAAACATTTAAATCTAACAATACGAGTAAGTCGAATGATTATAGCCGCATCCTCGACTACCATCTTTCACGTCCACGTTTCCTATGCGGAAGCTTGAAAAAGAATAGTGTGATATCAGGATATCACAGGAAACAATCGTAGACGTGGGATGATGGGCCAGTCGGCTCTCTTTTGCTCACGCGCACCCAGTTGCGTGAGAAATCGATATCGCGTCTGCGCATCGATACAACTCCAAGGCTCCGTCTACAAGTTGACGTCGAGAGGAAACCATCTCCCCTTATGCAACCTTTAAATTCTCTCTAAATCTTAAGGCAATTTTCAGAGAACAGGAAATCTTATACTTTTTTTTTATATCTTGTACACAACTGTCGACTACTAAAAATTTACTTGATGAAAGTATTAAAAAATATATAAATCCACCTTCTCTGTCGATACTCTCACGTCATAACAGACCATTTTAGACATCCCTAGAGACATCCTTGGGGAAATCGTACCTTTCTCGTTTCTCGACGTTTCATTATCAGTTAATAAAAGAGATAGAGAATTAGATATTTTTCCAAGCAAAATCGCAATATATTAAGTTCACAGTTTTTTCCAAGCATTATCTAATGATACGAACGATTAAACTTACTTATCAACATGAGATCATGAAATTATTAACATGGAGACAAGAAAGTTAAAATTTGCAAACAATAATATCATGTATAAATATAATAAGTTAACAGAAAGAATATTATTTAATTTTAAAAAATATATAGCAAGAAAATATATTGAAAAATATATTGCAAGAAATTTTCCTGCATTTGCATATATCTATTATTTCTAGCAATATCTAACAATATCTTCATCTATACTCTACAACAAAAATATGAATAATATAAAGAATCTTTATAATATAAAGAATCTTTATTTTAAAAATATAAATCTTTGAATTTTCTATAAAAATACATGAGAAGCTGTTTATTTTTAATAACATTTATATTCAACAAAAAATAAGAAACACTTTCGAACACGCTTAAAATTGTATAATTTTCAGATAATTCGGTAATTCGGTGAAAAAAATCATCGCAGACAAAAAAACAACAAAAAAGGATTTAAAAGCTTGACATCTCTACTTTTAAAATCAGTAATTGATATTTCGATCTGACTGATTTTTTGAAGGCTATATGGATCTGTCAAATTTGTCAAACGGATATCTGCGTCAAATCTAAAAACTTTGTACAAAATTTACAACGTTACCTTAGTGTGAATTAAAAATCGCATACAAATGCGGTTTACAGCAATCAAAAGAGTGAAGCTTTATCTTTAATTTGCTTTTCATTGAATATTATACGATTTTTTTTTCACCGAGTTATCCAACATTAAAGCAAAAGTGACGTTTTTGCTTTAATGTTCAATAACTCAATGAAGCCAATGATTCGAAAACATGTTCGCCAGAAAAAGCCTGCTTTTCCATCATGATTCCTCAGGATATTGCTTAGATGATATTCTGAAAGTCCATCAAACTGCAACCGGGTCAATCTATATACCGGGTAATTCGAATAACCTGAATGACTATGTCATTGTAGAGTGAAAAACATGTCTTGTGACATAACATGATTGCGTTTTTAATTAAGTAGTTTTTTCCGAAAATTACGCTGAATAAAAATGATATCGTCGAAATAATCTCATCCGTGAGTATCGAGGGGTATTCACGAATGAGATTATTTCGACGATACGATTTTTATTCAACAGATGGTATGTCCAGAGATAATTTCTGAGGATTCCGAAATCATAAAAAAAAAATAAATGGAATGATTTTATCAAATGCCGCATAATTTCTCATTAGTTGATTTATATCTAATTGAAATAATTTGTCGCATTTGGCACTATTCTTAAATTAAAGAGATGAAGAAAAAAGAGAAATAAGTTCAATCATATATATCGCTAAATGCACGACAAACAATTACGCAATGCGCTGACGTAATGTAGAGATGCAAATTCGCGCACAAATTATAACGATCCTTGAGTTTCATTATGAGTTTCATTATTTATAACTGTATAACTAAAACGCAAATACTGGAGCGACTTATGTTATGATCGATAGGAATGCAGAACTATCACAAAATAAAAAGACTACATATTGTTAGCTAAAATAAATATTGTATTGATTGTACCGAGCACAAAATATTTGTGTAAGAAAAACTATTTAGGATTGGTGAGTTAAACGTAACCTCTTAGCATCTAAATATGACATTAACTCTACTTTCTTCCTCTTTCTCTTCTTCTCTCCTTCTCTCTCTCTCTTTATCTCTCTCTTTTTATTTTTATAAAATTGTATGTATCGCTTATGCGCCTATTCTGTTATTCTTCCGCATTATTTTCAAACGTATTGTTCACAAAACATCTTACTGTTTGCGGCTATTATTTAGTTCGTCAAGTGACTCTCCGCAGCACTTCACTTCTCATCGGCCGAACAACACGTTCATGATGAACAGACTGAGCTTGAAATCGATAATTTAAGTGGATGTTAAGAAAGAATTAAGAAGCCACGTAGGTTTGTATCAATTTCAAAATAGATTCCGTGTCGCAGTCATATGCACAATGCGCGTAAGATGTAGTACAGACAGAATAATAATAGACAGCTTCCGTTGGTCTTGTCAACCTTTTATAAGAGCTTTTCAAACAGAATCATATCCTTTATAACCGAGTACGAGTGACTTTATGATACAATACGTTCATTGTTTGCATATTGTTTACTTGTATAAAGAGCACCATATTCCCATTATTATAATAGAAAAAGTCTGATTGTATTAATTAGAATTTTGTTTGAAATGAACAAATTAGAATTTTCTAGTTAAATCTGTTGTAATTCTAATTGAGAATTCTTAGTGATATAATCAGAATTTTATATTCGTTAATTTTCAATCATAGGAATTTTTCTCGGTATGTACCAAGTACATTAATAGCTCATGTGATTAGAAAAATACCACGTTACAAATATATAATTCACAATATCACAAAATTTCACTTCATTGAAATTATTATATTTAAAATCGATAAGCAATTTAAAATTTAATTATTCAACTTTCTAAGTAAGTGGAAATGCGATGAGAATCAATATAAGCAGAACTATTAATTAGTCTAAAATAACCCCATCAAATCGAAATGGCTCCGCCAAGAAAGGCATTCACCACTTTCGAGAAATGTCAGCGGCTACGAACGCCGCATAAACGTGAAAAATGTCAATTGAATGCTAAGAATTTATTTTAATTCCCAATATTTTTCTCGATCCCGTATTATAAGTTCTACCTGAATGACCGATTAACATTTCAGCCGCGTGATTTAACCTTCGACACACTTATCGCTTTAATTCTGCAAATAACGGCTCTATGTAATTGCTAAAGTGTAGTTTAATTAATTTTTAATTAAAGACTCGTTCGAGAGCTGGTTATTGATTAATGTTAATACATTCTCCAAGTTGTTTTTTTCGGTTATTCTATAATTCCACGTCGCATTGGAATAAAGCAAGTGATATCGTTTATTTACAACGTGAAAAGTATAACATTCGAATTGATGATTCATGATTCAACTTCAACGCTCTATCAGCTCGTATCAGAAAAAATTTTCACATGGCTCACCGGCTAAATTAGCTGGATATTGACGAGATATGGAATGCGATAAACAGAATGGAAGGTAAAAGTAAATGAGACAGAGAGAAAAAACGAAAAGTAGGAGATAGAGCAGAGAACGATTGCCAGACGTCGCGGCGTCAGCGTTGTAGTAATGGCTCTCTAGATATATAAGCACCGCGATGGACCGTTTGCATCTCCCTTGTGCGTTCAGGAGAGAAGAAAAAATCGAGAACAGAAAATATAGTTCCATTAATTAACGTTCTATGGAATAATCTGCGATTATAATCAGAGTAATGCATATATCTCTTTCTTATTAATAAGGAAAAAAATAATATTTTTAATTAAAACACTTTTAAAGATGTTCATTAACATCTAAACATCAGTATTATTAAATTACTCGTCAGTTAAATTTGTAATATTACTCCAGCTTCAGTTTAGAATTGCATTTTAAGGTTGACTTAATCGATTGAAATAATCGATACGCCGTTTGCTTAAACTAGAAATTGTAAAATTGTAAAAATATTATTAAGCACCAAGACTCGCTTTGATGAAATATTGCTTTCTTTGCTTATTTCCGTTGAATATTTCTCAACCAGTTTTCATTTAATATTGTTTTTCATTAATATTAATTATATTAATATAATAAGTTTAAGTCAAATTTTATAATAAGCAACAATAAAATAAAACAAGAGGCAACAATCAATATTTACTACGCCAACGTATACGTAACGTTTTTTAATTTTCGAAGACCATTTTTCAAAGATTAACGAACTACTCGATAAACTGTAAATTTTAATTCTATTCCAAAGAGTTTAAAGACTATAACGGTCGAAGCTGAATTTTAGATGCTTAATAAATTGTTCTTAATAAATCGATCTTAATCAACCGTTTATTATTGCTTATTAAAAAATATAGTTTGAGCTTCTGCCTCACTGAAGTATACGCCATTGCTCACTGGGTAGGAAGAAGGAAGTGTCTGAACTGCTTCGCATTGAACGCATCCCAGGAGGAAGGTTGGATTGCGCTCGGAATGCTGGGGGTCGTCACAAGGGAAACAAAACGAGGGGAGAATCCGTCGGAGAACGCGAACTGGGAAACGTGGAAATTGGACGTGCGCACGTTCACGTCATCTTCCTACCATTATATCGATTCGCGATCGCGACATAGTCGCCAATGACCAACGTCAAATGATTGGACACGTTCGACCATCTGCTCGCTTGCAAAATAAGCAGGGAGGGTGAGGAATGATTCATACCCTCGACTATAATTCGGGCCGTTCATATCAAGTCGCGATTGTACGAGTATAGCGTTACGTAGCATCATTTGAAATTAATAGTAATAAGCAAATATATAAACTGTCTTAGAAAACGAAACTAATGGAGCGAAACGATAAATAATTTTTATTAGTAATTTAAAGATTCAGATATGTATTATGTATTTTTTACTTTTGCTCTGCACAACTTCCTCATGTTTCATAGTATTATAAGAAAATTGATCGAAAAATAATCGACACAAGTAAGTAAAAATCATATTCTTGGTTCAAGCTAATCTTGATATCCATAATGATATTTTTGCGTGAATTTTACAATTTGCGATTTCTGTAAATTACGTGCCAAATACTTGTCGGCCAAATATTGAAACACTCTAGTTCTAAATTGGAATTGGAATAGTATTATAAATTAAATTAATAAACAATTTTACAACAAATTTTGATGCTAATAAGATATCTTAAAACACTATAAAGAATTTTTTGCAGAAAATATCAACTCAACCAAAATTCAACTTTCTTATATTTATGCAGTCGTTTTTATCAATTCAATCATTGCAAAGCTTAAGTTTTTCTAATTTTTAACATCAGATATTCTAGTAAAAAGGTAAAAATTAGGACAAGTACAAAATCGTGTAATAAAGCCTGCCAGATAGCAGTAGATTTCATTAATCGTAAATTAGGTATGCAAGTAAAAAGTAAGCTTTAAATTTCCATGTATTGTTCTCGGCTTGCACTTCGCGCACAAACTAATCAGTACTATTGAGATTGCGGAGTAGCAGCATGATATTGCAGAAAGCGATTGCTGTTTGTAGTACGACAAGTGGCAGTAAAAAGGTATTAATTTATCGCGATTGCCATTGTTGTTTATACAAAGGAACTTCCAAGAGGACTATGCACCGCTTATAGCAATGCAAGCAGTAACCCTAGAAAGTGTCAGAGCTGTATGGAACGAAATTTCGATAGTCCTGGCAGTTTTTGCAGTGTATTTTCTTCTTTTGACTATGATACATACATTTAAATTTATGCACCATGAGTTACTTTATTTTAAAGAAAAGATGGAAAAAATAAATTTATAATTTTATATTAAAAGGGAAAATGTATTAAATTGTGAATCTTCTTCAAAGAGTGTTAATAATATTTTATTCAAAAGACAGAGATGTAATAAATATTTAATAATTATTTTTTAAAGGAATTATTTCAAATAATAAAGAAGTAAATATGATTCACATTATATCTAATTTCAAAATTGGTAGTAATAGCCAATCATCTAATCTAGCTTTCAATTGATGAAATTGATGACAATAAATTGATGACTGTATATCGAATCCTCTGTCTTTAAATAGAACCTATTAAAATAAAAAATACTATAATAACTATAATTTAAATTTTTAAAAACGATAATTTAAAAGTCGAAATGTTAATAAGCCTTTGAAATTAATAAGAAATGAAATTCCGAAATGTAAATTACGCTTCAAAGATTCGATGACACAAACTCTTATTTTTCACTTAACTTTATGCGGAGTTCATTTTGTAATGAGAATTTAATTCTCGTGGCTCAATCGATATAATCGAAAAGTGGCAACCAAATTATGACCTCTCGCCAAATTTCTTTCTGACTTAATCCGCTCCTGATTCAAGTAGTGTATTCGCAGCAACGAGCGCTTTGTTCCGCATTCCCCTATTTGCAAACGCGGCACAGTTGCGGTAGCAGCCCCATAATATTGTTCGCGTGATGAACACGCGACATGTGCGACTCGTTACACGCTTGATTGCCTTATCTCTCGTTGCATACGTAGCACACGCACGTCCATCAAATGTGAAGAACAGCTGTGATAACAGCTTCTTTCATGTTGCGTTCTTAATAGAAGTAACTTTCAGCCTTTTTTTCTATTTTCATCTCATTCCCTGTTTTCAACTATCTCTCTATTTCTCGATAACAATTTAAAATAGAATTCACTTTGCCAGAAATATAAGTTTTATCGATTAAGATAAGAAGAATATAGAAATTAAAGAAAACGTAAGAAAATGTAAAAGAATCAAAGAAATAATATGGCAAATACTAGTTGATTTAATAGATAATCTTAAATGATAATAAATTCTCGTTGATTTTTTTTTTAATAATCAGAGAAATTAGCTGATTTTTTAAATGGTAGATGAAATTGTCACAAAAATCAGCTTTATTTATCTAAGAATAAATTATTTAAAAAGATATTATAATAGAAAATCAATTAAATTTGTGTTTAAATCCACACAAAGATGGCTTGATTTTTTCATGATACATTTATCATTCGTATCATATATTTCTTGATATCTATATCAAACATATTTATATCCATTTATGAAATTCTCTTGAGACATTGCCCAATTATCTTAAAATTCAAGCATGCACGTCTAGAGATGAAATTGTCACAAAAATCAACTTTATTTATCTAAGAATAAATTATTTAAAAAGATATTATAATAGAAATCAATTAAATTTGTGTTTAAATCCACACAAAGATGGCTTGATTTTTGCAAAAATCCCCAAAAAAGAGAAAAACAGTGAGATGAAAGAGAAATTATTTCCCTCAGGATTATTGACGAAACGCGATATCGGGGAAATCTCGTTTTGTAACGACTTTCTTTACGACTAACGATGTAACTTCGATAACTAAATTCGCGAAATAAATCCAACGACAAATAGAGTTTGTTGTTGTAGCTTGAAAAATGTGAGATTTCTTCAGCACTATCAAAGATTCATTTTATTCAACTTGTCGTAAAATGAGTGATGTCGCAACAGTCCTTTCGGAGAAAGTCTGCGAATTGTTGAATATAGAACGAACGATGTAATCACGACAGACGGTATATTCTTAGTATTATGAAAATCAATACAAATATTGTATAAGAACCTTGTATAAGAACCTAAAAAAAAAAATTGAACATTTTGTACAATATTCAGTCTATACGAACGTGTATATATTTGTAAGTCAAATACATTGATGTATAAGAAAAATTATATGGTTGCTCTTTTTGTTCTATAATAGACAGTATTATACAATAAATTACTCTCCATTTTGCTTACGTAGATCTATTATGCGTATTCATTTCTCGGTTCAGTTCTTGAATTCGAATTTACGTAACATTGTATGTGAGATTTCGTTCAGACTATAGTGTCGCATTACGTCTGTGAGACGGCATTCTGTTCACGCGATTTATCATTTAATTAATTTCGCGAAACGCAAGATCAACCATCTCACGATTAGCCATCTCAATTCTACATTACTTCTACGCCTTTCTTATCGAAAAAAAAAGTGGAAATATTCCGGAATTAATACTTTATAAGAAACGTTAAAATATTATTATTCTCGCAAAGAAAACAAAACGTTCCTTTTACACCGAGGCAAAAAATTGTTCATTTGACCAAATTAATTTAGTACGTCTTTATTTTTGTTGTTAAAGAATGTATGCATTTAAATCAAATATAATATGTTTACATTATAATATAATATAATATGTTACATATATTCTTCATGAAAAAAAATTAAAGCGAGCTTAATTGATTTAATCAAATGAACAAATATTTTTCTGAGTGTATCCATTGCACAAAGCATAACAATACTTCGCATGCAAGCAACTTTATAAAGGAATGCTTTCAATGAGTTACTTCCGATCCCCGTATTCTCTTCGTATGTCGAGTCAAGGGTCAATAGCATTACATAAGTCGTCGAGAAAAAATCGTAAGCACATGGCAGACGTAACCTATCGTTTGTTTTCACAACAATGTACAATCACAGTAAAAACGTCAACTGTTCGTCGTTGCAATTTGCCGTTACATCACTGATATAGTGATTTCACCATACAATGGTATTGTTCGGGAAACACTGTGAAAGTGGAGACTTCTTGCGTCATTCATAACATGTGATGCGACGGTGAGATCGGGTCGACAAAAAATTTTAATGCAATAAAAAGTAGTCTAACGTTACTGCAAGACATGTGGGAACACGTTACGTGACGAGTCGTTGAAGAACTAGCTTTACAGTTACACTCCCTGCTCTATTATAATTTAACTTTAATCATCAAACAAAATTTTATTTTAACCTAACAAGTTATTATAGAAGAAACATTAAAGCTTATTTGATATCTTGAAATATTTGGAATCTTTGTTATAAAAGAACATATTTACCGAATCGAAATTAATAAATTAATAAATTCGGAGAGAGAGAGAGAGAGCGCTTACTGCGTGCATTTAAAATGTTATAATAGAAGTTACAAGTGTTCCTTTATGTGCGATTTCACACCCTCTCCATTGCATCATAAAAAAAGTGACCACCTGTGCATCCCTCTTCGCATTCCGAGCATTGTAAACAAAGTGAGGGTTACGTTTGAAAGGTTTTTATGTGACACGCGACGCGAGTTAGTGAAGAAAAGATGTTGTACTCTCAAGTGATGTTATATATTGAGTGTTATTAGTTGGAAGAATAAGTCCGATTATTTGCAAATACACTGAGAAAAAAATATTGTTAATTTTAATAAATATTTAATTCAATACTGCCAACTGAAACATGTACTTACAGTAAGTAAATATTTGTTCAATAAAAAAAATGATTGTTAAAAATCAAATTAACATTTCTTTTATCAAATAAATATATTTTTATGTTTAATAAATATTTAGTTGGCAGTATTCAACTAAATATTTATTAAAATTGACTATATTTTTTTTTCAGTGTAATTTTTTCAGTGTAATATTTATGTTAACAAGTTAAAAAAAGATTTTTATCTATGAAATTTAATTACGACAGTTAATATGGAATTTCTTTAAATGTTTCTCTTATGCAAATTCGATATTCGCGAGTTTACTTGATTTTTATAAACAAAAATGAAAAATATCGCTTTTACTATTCGATCGATTGCATACTCTTATTTACTATCAATTTCTACCAGCCAGCACATAGTGCTTCTAAGAGACATATCCTAAACAATTTCCAGGACATTCCCAGGACGTTTTCAAGATATCCTTTGGATAAAAGTATGCTGTATGGATATTTATATCAACATTAATACGCGCATCTAAAAATGAACTCTAGACTAATTGCCATTGTGGATAAAAACAAGATTTCCTCCAGACGATGATATTTGAAAATATCGATACCAGGCGCCAGGACATTTGTCTCTCGACACGATCAACGATCTCGATCGCACACAGGGCAAAAGAGCGATAATGAGAAAAGTGAAAACTGACACGTACCTGCGTCCGAAATGACAATGATGTCGGCACCGCGGAACAGCTGATCGACTCGCTCGGTGGGTGTCGGCCTCGCCTAACCTCTCCTCCCGACGCCCTGCTGCTACTGCTGCAGCTGCACTTTCTCACGCATCCGATGCACTCCTGACCGACGGGGAGGAAAGCCTCGACGATGCGATTTCGGCGCGCACTGATCAATCCATCCGCGATCGCGAGATTTCACTTGTAATGTTTTTGCCGTGATTCTCTTTGATTCAAAACATCACAGGTTCCTGGATTGACAGACCCTCTCGGGCGACAGAAATGCTCACCGTATTATTCTAGTTCGGAATTTCCAACGATCGCTAGAAAATGTATCCCAGGAGTATCCCACTCTTCGCACCGCATTGTAGTATCATGAAATCCGGAGTAATTGCTTTCATAACGAATATTTGCGCAATGTTACACGATCTTCGTTCCAGGTGTCTTCGGTGACGTTGCGAATAACATCCGTAGCCAATAACTTCCGTCCAGGACGTAACGTCGCGATCGAGTGCGTCGCTTTATTGACAACACACATATCCGCGCGGTGTCGCGACGCTGCACTCGCTGCAGGACGTCGCTTCGATAACGGCTATTATTTGTCGACAGACCGTGTACTCGCGAAGTAACATCGCTCCCAGCGGGTACATCTTAACGGTGACATAAGGTATATATACGCTGTGACGCAGGACACGATTGAAGATCGAATTTATACGACGTACTTGACGGCAGGTGCCGAGCACGAATCCTGGGGCTCGAGCGTAGAATCCTCGATGCAGGGACGTCACGATCGAGTTCATATTGTTCCCCTACCCTCTCACCGTATCACTGCCCTGAAGTCGACCGTGACGCGCGATGCGTCGCTCAAATACGATGCACTTGCGACTACCAGCGACTACTGGCGACTAGGCGCGCGAGGGGGAAAGAGAACCCTGCAACCCTGTCGATTAATCCGCACAGCGGAGTAAGGCTGGCCCCGCTCTATTTACCGTTGGCGCGAAGAAAGCGGGGGCGACTCTGCTCGAAGCCGGACTGACTTGGAGTTCGTCAGTTCGGACGAGCCGGACCGAGCGAGCACGAAGACGAGACGGACTGTGCATCCGCTCGCGACTCGCGCGTATATCCGCGACGTAATCCCATACGCGGTAAAGAGAAGACTGATACTTTCTGACACTGAAAGTGCCGTTCGGCATAGTCAGAGTTCGGACTGTATACGCGATGCGCGCATGCGCGAGCCCGGTTGTCATCTCGCGCCTCACTTCATACTAATAGTGCTTCATAGGCATTAGGAACGATTTACTCTATTTACTGTATATACAAATCTGTTTCCAATTGTAAAAATAATATATTCATTTCTAATCTCATTTTATATATATATATATATATATATATATAATCACATTACTCGTCAAGATAAATTATAACTTTGTTTCATTATTTGGTTTGATAATTTTATCTTCCTATTTTATTCTTTCTTTTTTCTATATTTCCTACATCTTTTACTTTTTGATTTTTTTTATCCTTTTCTACATTTTGTATATTTTTTCAGGCGACATATATAAATAATAAGAATTTTATATTGGACCGAACATGTGAATACACACAACCAATAGAAAATAGAATATAACAGTCAAAGTTGGATTTGTACGTAGTGCTCTATTAAATATTTGAGATCCAGCTTCAATCGTTATAAACTTTATCTTTTATTGTTTATATTTTTTATTTTATAAAAAGAGTACGTCCATGCTCACTCTAATATTGTTTTATTGTTCATTCTTATCAATAAGATAAAACGAATTCTACAATTAATAATAAAACATTTCTTAAACGATGATAAATATTGAGAAAAATTAAATCTTTTATAATCTACAAATAATATACAATAAATAAATATACGAATAAATTTTTTAGGCTTCCACGAGTATTTTCCATAAAGAAGTTATTCTATTCTATTCTAGCTATGAAGACA
This sequence comes from Atta cephalotes, assembly GCF_000143395.1. NCBI lineage: Eukaryota > Metazoa > Arthropoda > Insecta > Hymenoptera > Formicidae > Atta > Atta cephalotes. The sequence continues at coordinate 2,905,589 of NW_012130097.1, read as the reverse complement.
CGGAGATAAAACCCGCGAAACGCATATAGTCTTTTTATATAAATAAATTTCGTGGCTCAATTTTAAAAATTGTATAATTTTCATCAAAATCAAAATTTTCATTTTATTGTTTCCGGAAATCCGGATGTAATTCAAGAGAATCTTTGAAATTAATTAAAAATTTATAATAGACTATTAAACTTAGAGACATGGCAGACGAATTCCAGAAAATTATAAGAAATAATTTTTATAAATATTATTTCAATTTTTGTAAAATTGAATAACGGTTTAATTTTCACAAATTCACTAATCTTCACTGATTTTAATTGAAAAACATACGATAAGGTACAGTAATGATCGCATCATGCATGTAACAAAAACATGATACGATTAATAGACTCTAATATTTATCACCGAATGTAACATAGAAATAGATTCAGCATTTAGCAAATATTTAATGCGACATTTGCGAATGCATTTCATAGAAATCGAAATAAAATATTCTATTTTTGAAAGTTCTATTTATCGTTAGTAATTATTCCGAATTTCACAAATAATTTAGTCAAATGTACACAATAAAAAATATTTTGTATCTCTATGTATTGAATCCTCAATTCGAATCGATTTGTATTAATTTTGTGTTGAATTTTTAACATTAAAATTTAACATAATAGAGACAAATTGCAGATACATACAAGTCTCTTAAAGAAACACTTATTTCTCGAAAACTAAACATTTCACTTTATTAATACCAAAATTGGATAAATTAATGTTTTTTTAAACTCTAAATTAAGTTAAAATTAATAGCTTATAAAATTTGGTTAAATTATAAATTGAATGAACAAAAAATTAATTCACAGTTAAAGTTACGTTAAGATTGAACTTAAGTTAAATAAAAAATTAATTTCGACATTTTTATTATATTAGGACATTTTAATTTGTTTTAAATAAGATTATTTTAATTAATAAAGATTAAATAATAAAATAATTATAATATAATTATAGGTCTTTATACTTTATTTGTAAATTATGTGAAATAAACAAAAACGCAATCTTTTGTAATAAAAAATAATTTTTTAGCAAAGATAGTTTTTTATACAATAAAAAACTGAATTTTAGTATTTTTATATAGATATTTTCGTATTTTGATATTTATAAAAAAAATATAAATAAATCTTGTATCTCCTCTTTGTGTTAGCCATCACTCACCGATTTGTTGATGTGATATGTGAAGTTAGAGAAGGTGAGGAGAGAAGGCACAACAAAATTTTCATTATTATTTTTACATCACGACATCTTTATAGATTTCTTTATAGAATTTCAATAGTAAGATCATAACATAGAATTATAATATAGAATAATAAATAACGAAATTCTTCTAATAATAAATTCTTATATTTTTGTTTAACTTGTTGAGATACTTGAAGCAAATGTTCAAAAAACTTTGAATATTATTTCTTATAATGAATTCATCCATCAGTGAATCAATATCCAAAGTCTCAGCAACTTGGAATGCATATACAATATAGATACTGAATTTAACTTGATGCATCATAGAATGCAAATACATTTTCAACTTTCTCATGGCACCTTGATAGCAAAATACTAGATTCAAAAACACATCGGATGAGCCTAACTTTATCAAAATTAAAATGGAAAAAGGCGTTCTAAATAATTATCACGAATTTATACCCTAGAGATATTAATTTATTTCAATTCAGTTCCCGGATTCTAAGATTCTAAACACAAAAATGGCCGTAACTGAATTATAGAACGTAAACCATAGTTATATAGATTGCTCAAAACATTGTGTGTTGACCTATGATTACGGCTGTATTCCGTTTCATGCATGATGCGCATGGAGAGCATAGAAATCGTTCCGTTTCACTTCATATACTTATCATCAAATCATGCACTTCTCTTTTTCTTATTATTTATTGGCTTTTGTCTTCACAGAATAAAGAGATAATACGGTAAGATCACGTCACAAAAGTTCGTTAAATAACTTTTAAGCCTTATATATACTTAATCGACAGATCATGCGCGCATGGTCTATACGACAGTGTAATGTCGTATCACACTAGTGATTGGAGAATGGATCTAAAAGAAAGAATGATTCAATAGAAAGTTACTAATTAGTACCTGTATCAAGTATTTAATGTAAACAAAGTACCTACTTAATGTAAGTCAATATTAATATAAGGCAAATCAACTTTTGAAAATGATTCATTTGTGTAGAATTCGAACGGAACAAGTCAAAATTATCAGCACGTTTCTATGGAGTACGGATGTTTAAAACTGTATAAAAAAATATTGTTTTGTCCTAAAATGTTGATATATGTAACGTTGAGTCTAATTTAAATTTAACGGGAACAGATAATAGATATCGTAATGTTTAGTGGTATGAGCCTCAGCATAAAAGTTGCTTTCCATATACACAAGCGAAACAATTTGAAGTGAGCTAAGTATTCATACTCAGATTATAATGATGTCATTATTTGCTTACTTTGGTAAAAAATTATCACATGACAACACAGGTTCACAAGGTTACTGAATATCATAAACTCACTTTAAAAGTGAGAGTTTATGATACTCGATAAAGCACACGGTCTCAATCTTGTGCAGATTGTAGGTAAAAATTCAGTTGAATCTCACTTATCAGAATGTAAAAGAAACGCGCATTTAACCGACAATAATGAATCACAAGTGAGAATTAAAGAATCTAAGAATAGATGTAAATGGAAAGCAACTATTGATGGTCATAATTGAGTCGCGAAACATGAGTCATAGGATGCGTTCTACTTCATGTATGGATCGCATGAAACGCAACGCATCACATGAGCGCATTGGCTCATTCCGTTTTTGCATGCGCATGAAAAAACGGAACAGATAGTCATTGCGGCTTATGCGTGCTCATAAGTGCTTGCTGTTTTAAACATCCGTACTCCATAGAAACGTGCAGATAATTTTTGGAATTTTTGATAATTCTGACTTGTTCCGTTCGAATTCTACACACAATGAATCATTTTCAAAAGTTGATTTGCCTTATATTTTGTTTGCCTTACAGTGACTTATGTTTACATCAAGCACTTGATATGGATACTAAATAATAACTTTCTATTAAATCATTTTAATTTTGACGATATACGTAAACATATATACTAATTTGTATTATATAATTAATTATTTTGATGCATATTTGATGCATATCAATTTAGTACATCATTCTTTAAATACATTGCTAAAATTAAAATAATTTAATAGAAAGCTAATAATTAAGTAGTTAGTGTATCAAGTGCTTGTGAGATCATTTTTTCAATATCTTTAACTATTGCTGCCAGTAAAACTCGGTAAAAACGTATTATGCCGATTTTTGATACTTCTGACGATAGTTCTGGCTTGTTCAATTTGAATTCTGTACGAATAATCATTGTCAAAACTGTATATTCATATTTCTTATGCAATAATTTTATCTCCTTTATCAATAACAATATATATATATGTATATATATATATTTATATATATATATATATTACTATTAATGAAGATATTAATGCTATTACATAATCTCTTAAATGGTTTAATAAATAAGACGAGTTCATATGCAATAGAATATTATATTAAAATATAAATGCTGAATCTACAACAGAGTTACACGTTTGCATTATGTATATAAATATCTTACATATTTAACTTTTACCGTCTGTACAGCAATCATTCGAAAAATTGTTATTTTTGAATACTTCAAAAAAGTTTTTCTACACGACATACATACCTCACGCTTTTAAATTTACCTCGTACTTATTGAGCTTATATTTTCAAATTCGACAAGTATAAATACAAATAGACGTTTTCAGAAGAAAACGAAACTACAATTTCTGATTACGATTTGAAATTATTCGGTATGTATGTACATAATTTTCTAATCAATAAAGTCAGAAAAAAATTACTCATAATAATATTTCGTGGCTCTAAGATCCGTTGACGCGAGAGATGTGTGAGAAATTTCAAATATTATTTAAGATTTCATGTCAGGATACGCGATAAACTTTTTTAAAGCCTCACTACTGTTCGTCCTTGTCTTTCGCGCCGTGCTTCAGGATTCGAGTGAATTCCAAATAGTCAAACATGGAGCCTTTGATTGGCGCCTCGCGATACATTTCGTCTACATCGTCGTCCGTAAATCTAAAAAAAAAAGCAAGTTGATGCAAGTTTTGCATAATCATTCAAAAATATCAATTATTTATAATAGAATCTTCTTCGAATGTTTTTTCTCTTGTAATCTTGATAAAAATCTTTGTTGCAAGTTGAATAGTGATAATCAATCTAAGGCTAAGAATCTAAGAGTACAAAAATTATTATTCATAATATTTTTATGAATTTGTCGGCCAATTATTTCCTTAGCCTGCTATTTGTTTTTTCAATAAAATTTGTGTCCTAAAAAGAAGCTAAATTTTATTCGTAAATATCTCTTTAAAATTGGCACAATAATTTAAATCGCAATAATTTCGTAGTCTTGAATTAATCAGTTTTGATACTATAAAATGCAATAAAATGCAATAAAATGTAATTACCTGTCGCCCATTGTCGTGAGCAGTTCACGAAGGCGTTCCTCATTTATATGACCAGTATTTTCCTCATCAAAACAACCAAAAGCATTCTTGATCACATCTTCAGGGTCAGTTCCTTGTAATCTCTCTCCAAACAATGTCAGGAACATCGTGAAATTAATAGGTCCAGGTGCTTCATTCATCATTGCCTCTAAATACTCATCAGTAGGATTTTTGCCTATAAAAGATGATCTATTTCTGCTTGTGTTCAATTTATATCTTATCTTAATCTAAAAAGCACTATACATATAATCATCGATATTTATATAAATCTATGGATATATCTTCAATTTTTTCTTTATCTCTCTCTTTCCAAAGTTTTTATTTACCCAAAGAAGCCAGCATATCGTGCAAATCTTCCTTGTCGATGAATCCGTCATGATTCTGGTCAATCATGTTAAAAGCCTCTTTGAACTCAGCGATTTGCGCTTGATCGAACATCGCGAAAACATTCGATGTCGCACGCTGAGCGCGTTTCTTCGTGGTGGCACGGCGACCGGCAGTTTTGCGGGAAGACATCTTCAATATCTCACCTTCTGAAAATTAAAATATTAGTCACGATTTCTTAGGCAGTCTTAAGAAGAACTTGAATTTTTCGTTTCAAGACGAATCTAATATATTATATAAATTAAATACGATATTTCTCTTCTTTAAAGAAGTGTGTTTGTGAAAATTTATATATTGTATGTTCAAATAAATTTGAATTGTAGACGCTCGCTGATGTAAATGTCGACTGTAATTTTGAATTATAAATAATACCGAATTGGCGAAAAATCTTTTTATAAATATCTATTGGTAAATCTTTTTACTTGTAATCAACATGTATTTAGATGTGCAAAGTGCATCGTTCGGAGAAAGAATTCTTGAAATTCAAATGTGACTCAAACTTATGGATTCTTCGATAAATTTAAAATAGCGTTTTTCTCTAAGCAAAAATTCGCAAATATTGACGGTTCACTGGCGAGAATATATATATTTTCGGATTAAACTAATAAATTACGATCTGACAGTATCATTGGGTATACATTCTGGTAGAAATAATATTCCCCCTACCCTCTGACGCGACTTATTCGCAAACCATACATATACACAGTCTGTTCAAAAAGTTTCAGGACTATTGATTTAAAAAATATGAGAAAGTTGAAAAAAAATTTTGATTTACATGTTCTACATAGTCTTCTTGTAACTCAATACAACGATTACAAACGTTCATCTAATTTTTGAAAACATTTTACAGACTTCTTTTGAAGTTCTTTTTAATTCTCGTGTCACATTAGCTTGGATGTCCTCTAAATCATAATAACGTTCTCCCTTCATGTGCAACTTGAGTTGAGGAAACAAAAAAATTGAAGCTAAATCAAGCGAATATGGAGAATGATAAAGTACAGAAATGTCTTCTTGCTAAAAACTGGGTCACAATTCCAACAGTGTGGGCGGGCGCATTGTGCAGCAAAAAATCTCTTTCCTTCCATTGGTCTGGTCGAACACGTTAAATCCTTTTGCAAAGACGATCCAGTACTTACATCTAGATAGAAGTGGGAGTTTATGGTGGTACTCGGAGGAACAAATTCCTTGTGGATAAGGCAACGTTTGTGTCAGTCAAACTCATGATGGAATGTCCCAGCCTTTCACCATTCTCAAAATTTTTGGCCCTCTTTGAATTTTTTAAACCATTCAAACACTTTCGAACGTGACATTTATTATCAATTAAACAATTTTCATGGCCCCAAACGTTTCCATAGTTGTTTTCCCAATTTAAAAATTAAATTTAATCTGTTAGTAATTATGGAACAAAGAATTACTTTTATAACATCAAAAAATTTGGAAAAATTCAATTGTCTCGTTCTCAGTATAGAATAATAATGGCTAGCTGAATGCAACTGAACATAACGCACATTTGCAGAAGAATGATACCATTAAAAGATTTCACAAGTCCCCAATGGCGCAACTAGTATATATAGAATAGTGTTTCTATAATAATTCTAGGAACACTAAGTCTAGAAGTCATTCTAGGAACAATAAATCATTAGATTTATAAAGCAAACTCGCCATAATTTTATGGAAAAGACCGGGCCATTCAAACTTATATATATTTGTGCAAACGTACTTTATTTGAGAAAATAAAACTATAAAATACATAAATTAATTTTTTTCTTTTGTAATCAATTTATTTATGAATAAAGAAATATGTAATATGATAATAAGAATGCTTAATTTATGTATTCATTAGGCTAATATTTGTCGTTTAAGTTTTAGTATATAAAAGTACACAAAGATACATGTAAGTACAGTTCAGAAGATGAAAATACATATCATACGTACAACAATCTCAATATTCTTGAACAAAGCACAGCCGGAGCAGATTGATCGCATGATCTGATGCGACTGTTGTCATATCAGTATTTTTTTAAAAGCGACCAATGATAAATTTATTCATACATAGATTTTGAAGTCCGCCATTCATATTTCTTTAATATAACAAAATACCAATGAATGTCTCTCGAAAATTTTGCACAAATTAGGACAGTAACATCTAGCAGCACTTATTGTGTACGAAATCACGTAAAATTGTGTAAATCATGCATATAGTACAGATCTGCCATATATGTGACGATCGAACTGAGAAAGCTATTGCGGTATTTTATAAATCTGTAGTTACTTTAGTCTAGAAAAAAATCAGCCCCAATTTTTTGGACAGACTGTGTATACTCCATACATATATATATTCGTGTATCATACATATATATTCACAAGAATCGACTTGTGTGCTTAAAAATAAATCACAATCTCTTTTTTTCCATAGTCATAAATTCCCGTTGTAGATTTTAGCGAAACAAAGATGCATTGTTTTTAAATTAAAATGAATATCGCGATGAGACGATCCGAGTTGCCAAGTCGCCATCATCATCGGTATTTATTTTCGAATAATTAGTTCATGATACCCGACGTGACCGAAAAAGGGGTTAAAAATAATACTTGGACGAGACAGAAGACACGATTAAGAATCCGGGAGATGCTATTAGCGCTATTTGTATAACTGTATCTTTGTTTTATGTCTAATGAACGATGAATACAGAATAGAACAAATAGCGCTAATAGTGTTTCTCCGAATGCATTCTAAGGAGTTATCATTCTTCTCATGTTTTTAAATATCTTTTACACACGACTTTGAGTACGGTAAATAAATTCCATTCCGATCTCCTTAAGAGCAGTATTCATACTCAAATTTCTTAGATTTAAGATCGTTTTAGTCAAACAGCACCATATTTATAAAATGTTCAATAAATATTTCATATTTGTATTTATGTCATAATATTTATATATTATAATATAAATATTTATGCAATATTTAAGCAACCTAAGACCACAAAAATTTTTACAAATATTTTAAAAATATTTTTGTGATTTTAGATTGCTCAGATTATGAACATTTATAAATGTTATGAAAATACTTAGATATTATAACCCGAATAAAAAATATTTATTAAAAATATTTATTAAAAATATTTCTTTATATTTATCATAAATATTCTGTGCTATCTGGAAAATCTTAAGATGTTACGAACTAATTAGAGAGCCGTAGATATTTTAAGACATTTCTTAAAACAGTCTCACAACAAAAATTATATTAGTCTAATATTAATCTAACAATAAAACGTAAATGTTTTATTATATAATATAAACATTTATTTTATAAACATATTTATTTAAAAAATGTCTTCACGCACGTATATAAAAATATTCTGTATATCTACCTTAAATTTTTAATTAATAAAAATATATACTCTTTTGAAATTTAATAAATTTATATACTTATAAACGAAATTTCTTTCGTAATCGTCTTTCATGAATTTTGCAGTTGCAATAGTCTGCTCAAGCATGCATTTATTTCTCGAATCGCGTCCTACTTTTCCTTCGAATCTCGCATCTCTCTCGCACCCAGTGCCGTCGCGATTAGCGTAGACTTTTGGCGCATTGCAAGTCGGACAATTGACAATTGACAAAATTTAGTCTGATTCGTCATAAACTTATGTCCACGGCAAACAAATTTTTTATATTTCTATTTTCAACAATGCATCAAGAGACTAGCATGATATGATAATCGCACCGATCTTGAATGCATTGCACTCACTGCGTCCTCTATTATCTACAGCGCTGTACTTGTCTGTGTTTATACACGCTTCCTCACATACATCTCTCCGATCGATACATAACCTGGCCAAGAAACATCGCCGATTCGTCACTCATCCTAATCCTGTTCTAATAGAAATAATGATTCTAGGTCTTACAAGCCAAATGAGATTTTAGAAAGCATCAAATGCTTTGCGAACGACAATGGCCGCCCTTTCGAGAATGAGATTCTCTGTCTGAAACATCGTCGCGCGTACTACAATTCAGGGATGGAAACTTGTTCATTCGGCCCTATTATTCCATGATTTAAATGAAATAAAAAACATACTTACCAGCAATAGCAACCGAGAGAAAATAGGGCTTAAAGCTAGAGCGGATCTTAGCCTCACAAAGCACACTGTGAATCACTTCACGAATCACTCCGTAGTTATTCACCACACCCGCTGTCAGCCTGTTGAGCCAGCACCATCTGCTGGAAGCGCTGGAAGGCAGGAAAACGGAATCGTAAGCCGCGAAAATCGCGGATCGAAAAGAATTCATCGGTCAGGATCCAATTTTTCCCCTGCTTCGCAGAATATTCGCGAATCGCTCTTTCATTTGATGATTGTTCAAGGTCTCTTGTTTAAATCGCATTTTTATTGATGAACACGTACAAAAAGTAAGAAAACATTTACACTGGCCGTAACCGTATGTCATATATCGTAATCTATAAGAATTGACCAATCACACAGTCGGATATTTCCTGCTCATTTGGCTGTAAGAGAAGAATATTCAACTGTGACTAATCAATTCTTACAAATTACGACATACGGCATATAGTTATGGCCAGTATAAATGCTCCTTAATTGGATCGAAAATGAAAAAACAAAAATAAGCTGATAAAAAAAATCTTGTTTTGAAGATGAAAATGGAATTCTTGAATGGAATTTTAATCTAGAGTTTCTTAAAAGCTATATGTAGATAAGATGTTCTTTTTAGTTATAAAAGTTTCTTACACGCCAGATTAAGGGGGGAGGAGAGAGGGTTACAGCCCCGGGTTACATTCTTTCAGGAAGCTCCTTATCTTTAAAATTGTATTTCATTAATAGAAGTAAATAATCAAATCCAAATAAATAATTAAAAATTTTAATTTGCATTCCTCGTAATAATAAAACACACAATATTCAATTTAAAAAATACATATTTTTATGTTTTTTTTATTTGGAAACGTACATTTTGAATGCACTGTGCATTTGTTTAAGCTGATTATTGATTGAATGATTGATTTATGAATTAATGAATTTGCGCACAATAAATCAAGAAAAAACTTTTGTTGAGTATCACTAAAATTTCAATAAAATATGAATCTTATTTTTATATCTTTAATTTTTAGCATCTAAAATAGTAATGCATCTTGTAAGCAGAAATGAATCGATCAAAAATCGTTATACGAATAATCACACTTCTTAAATAGAAAATGCAAAATATGTTTATCTTTTGTTATTATTATCATTATTATTATTATTCAATAAATAATTTTTATTGAAAATAGGTATTTTATCTATACTGTAAGATAATAACCCTTATGAATAAAGGAACCAGTCTTAACATTTATTATCTCTGAATCAAAAATACATTAAGTTGTTTTTCATGATTCATTTTTTTTCCTTTTCTCTTCACATTGAAAAGAAAAAGAAAAAAGATGAACTATGTGCAACTAAAAAGAAGGCTAATATTTACATCGAGATATTTCACGTTGTTAAAACATTGTGACAAACAGCAAAATGATAATCATATCGTGATTACTAGAAATAATATAATGTATATAGATTGTTGAAAAGAATATTTGCGATATATAGCCATAGCTCATATATAAATGTGGAATATAATTAATTTAATCAGAATTTTTTTAGGCATAGTCCGTGATTATTACAGCCCTGTATCGAGAATCGCTGCCATACATGGGTCATTTAATGCATCTTGTACCGACTCGCGACCATATAAGGCCATGAGCGAGACTAATACATATATCGTTCTGTAATTTTATCTTTTGATGGCAGAAAAAGTCTTGATGAAAATAATTTTAACAGAAGATATAAATATATTTTATTTGTATGACATTGTTATTTTAATCGCATTAGACAGTAAAATATATTTGTCATTTATTAGACTTGTCATTCTTATCAATACCGTGAGTAAAAATATCAATTAATATCAATTAATGGCTTAATTTATATAGTGCACTTGACACTGCGATATGTGTAAATATATATACATGACATTATGTGTATTATATTTAATTAATAATTTTGATGCATAAATTGTACCAATTTAGTACATCAGTCTTTATACTGTTGAAATTAAGATATAATTTAAGAGAAAGTGACTATATATATTTAATACGCATATCAAGTGCTCCATATAAAAGAGATCTTTGTTTTCCTATAAATCGTGTTTCGACTCTATTTTTGATTCTCAAGTTCGAACTCCTTATTGTTTCGTAATTTTAGTTTAATTATCGAAATTTTCTTTTAATTTTGACCAAAACTGATCGAAATCGAAATGAAATTAGACTAATAAAATTATTATACATCTGTTATCTCAATAAAAATGTTAA
>NW_012130097.1:2868589-2888844 GCF_000143395.1 Atta cephalotes | reverse complement strand
CCAACATTTTTATTAAGATAAGGATGTATGCTAATTTTAATAGTATGTTATGTACATATCTGAATACATATATGCATGGATTTATTAACAATATATGGACACATATATGTATAGCATTGCATACATCCGTTTCCTTAAAATAAACAAGTTAAAACTGATTGATATCGTGTATTCGGATAAATTTAGTTAGATATACTTGATTTTCTGGTGACTCTTATCCAAATTTTTAAAGATTAGTGTTAGAAAATAGGAAAATTTTAGAAAATTAAATTTGAAGAGGATATTAAGCGAGATAATGTGTGACAAAATGTGAACTTATAACAAGATCATTGATTTCTTTATTCGCACAATGTAAACTTACGCTACAACATGTTACTTAGAGCCTACGTATAATAAACCTAAATGATTGATACACCGTATATACAGAATCATACAAAACAGTTGATCCTCAGAGAAAAAAAATCTCGTCGGTGTGTAATTCTTTCCACACATTTCTCCTTCTCTCGTTTTCATGAATTATTTACATAAATTATTGCGCCTTTAGCAGGCGTTATATAAATAATGATAAATTCTTCGGTGTTTTCTGTACACGTCTCGAGAACGGCGGAAGTGCGCCAAAGATCGGCAGTTTTCTGCATGCGATTCTCGACATCGAGAAAGATAAAGCCGTGGTGATAGAATTACGAGCTATCGCACAGACACTCCGTTGATAGTGATTCCGTTTCTGTTGGAAACTGGTTCGGCCTCATAATGTCCGGATCTGCCATACATTCTTCTTGAATGACCGCCGTATCTGTTACGAATACATATCAATTTATAACACGATATCAATCTTATTTATCTTTTATTTTATTTATTTAATAATTAGAAAATAAATTTCGCGCACAGAAAAAAATGTTACGGCTGCCACAACTGGAAGTAATGATTTTCGCCTATCAATATATCTGGTTGTCATAACTGTAAGGTAGATGAATTCTTCTTTAAAATTATAATCGTTAATATATGTTATCACAATCGTATTGCAGTTTTTGTAAGTAAAAAATTGACGGGCGACTTTTAATCGTGGCAACCATAACCGTTTTTTTGTGTGTATACATCTTAATAAATTATACACCTTAATAAATTTTCCATTCACTGTCTATATATTTTAAGATAGCTTTAAGTAATTATCTCTTTATGTTATATACCGAGTATATACCGAGTTCGTTTGGAGTCGCACTTTTATTTCATAAATTCCTTAATTTTTATAAAATTTGGCCTATAGGATAATTTGATAAGAAGGAAAACTTTATTCGAATTGAGGTAAAAATTCAAAAATTCAAAAAAGTAGCTTTAATATGACGAACGGAATTTCGAAAAAGTAATTTGACTATAATACTCGATTTTAGGAAATTTTTAATTTCAAAGTAACATCAAGTTTCCAATTTTGCTTTGAAGCTCTTCAATGTAATGTTATGTAAATAGTTAATAGATATTAATTTCCAAACTGACTTTCAAACTCTGATTTTGAACATTGTGACAGAGCCTTCTTCATAGAGATTACTGTCTTTTTAAAATTCGATATTTTTATTCTATATTCTATATTTAGGCTGTATTCAAATCATTCAGAAATATTAAGAATCTTCTAAAACCGAGTTGCATAATCCGATTATTTTTTTGCAATTTAAATTTTAGAATTCTGAAATCAGAATCGAATTCAATTCTCTTTAGAAAGAAAGATTTTCATTAAGTTACTTTATTAGAAAGCTCCGATCCTCAAAGGATTAAAATTAGTTGATTTCATGAGGTTGTTATTTAACATGACAGATTCGAACAAATATGGGATAATTGCATTTTACACTGTAAAAAAATTACATATAAAATTACAACAACTATAATGGATAATTTTAGGATCCATTATTAAAAATATATCTTTATAAATGTGTAAAGTCATAACTTACAAATAATATTATTTTTTTTATAGTAATTAAACAATTGGCAAAAGTAAATTTACAATGAAAGTTAAATTTATAGAAATCTTTATATTTTAATTCGCTAACGAATTTCATAAAATTTTTCTTAAGTTATTTTTTGATATGTATAAAAAAATGTATATAAATATTATTATATATTATCATTATGTTATATGATATCACAAAAATTTATACATTTACATAGAAATTATAAAATATATTATTATTATTGTGTAATTTTTTGTCAAACATAAAAATTTATTTATTGGATTGTCCCGGAATTGGGTCGTGCCGATTTTGAAGGAAAATTGAAACGCAGAAGATTTAAATTTTTAATTTCATTTATTAAATTTAAATCTTTTGCAGCACGAACTTTCCGGACAACCCAATATTACACAATTAGAAATAAAAGTATTAATTTAAAAAAAAATAATTTTATATATTTCCATATATTATTTTTTACACCTATTCTTCATGTAATTTTACATACTTTTCTACAGTGTACGAATCGAATTGGTGCGTCTCTTTAAATTGTTTTACACAGTTATTTACCTGTATGCATTGCCACCTAGACTGTACGGATTATCGTAGAGACCATCCTCGGGGACGTTCTCGTACATGGTATTATGCGTGCCGTCATTCAATGTCGCGTAAGACATTACAGCGGCGTTTTGATCCTCCTTTCGTTCCGCAGCTTGAACATTTTCGGTGTTTTTGACTGGCGTAGCTTTTCGCCTACGAATATAATTTGTAAATGTTTTGAACAAAATGTGCATATTATCTCGAGAAACAATACTCACAGCCTAAGATAAATTAATCCGAGGATAATCAATATAAAGATAATGACACCAGCTCCGATACCAACGCTCGTGCCTACACCTTGAGGTTCTGCTATCTCATTCGTGGCTACTGCGAAACAACAATCATGTAACTGATTCAAATTTTTCATCGTATTTATTTCTTCGACGGGTAAAATAAACAATTCGTAACGTTAATAAGTTTATTTTGAGTAATCTGCCAATAGGTTTTTGATGAAAGATTTTTTTTAATACTTAGTTTTAAAAAACTTTGGAAATTAGCCGATAAAATTTGAAGATTTATCATAGTATAAAAATATCATATCTCAAAAGCGATATTATTTAGATATACATTTCAAAGATATGATATTGGTATCTTTTATTTACATTCGCATTTTGGTTCCTCGCTGCTCCAATATCCTGTGTCCAAACATTTTCTTAGAAATATGCCAATCCTTTCGTACTGTGGTAGGCAGTGATACTCCGCGGCTCCTCCGTAAGTCGTCGATCCATTCACTACTATCACTCTACCGTTCTCTATCGGTCCTGGATGCTTACAATCAATCGCTAAAAAGATATTGCGAATGAATTTTAAATTCTTCTGGTTCATCATAATACTTAGTTATATATTTATTAATTTATTATTATATGTTATATAAAATTATTTATACTGAGTGATATAAAATTTAATATCTTCAAAATTTATTCACAAAATATTTTTTATTCTTTCATATAACGAAATTATATTCATATAATGGGAATTTTGATTATGATGAAGATTATTAATATTTTTTACTAAATATTTCTTATTAAATTTTAATAAATACGCTGCCAAAAATTAAAATTGCAACACCAAAAAATAGATATTCGATTAAGAACGAAATTCTATTATCATTCATGGAGCAATATAAATAAACGATTAAAATTTCAGAAATTTATGTTTAGTATGAACTTTTAAATCTTTGTGGATGGACAGTTCTGTTTGTCCCCTTTTATTTAGTAAATTACTTTGATTTTTATGAAACTTGGTCTATGGGGTAATTTGATAATGCTTTATTCGAATCTGAGATTAAAAATGAAAATTCAAAATAATGGATCCAGTATGGGGGGACAGAATTTATAAAAATAATTTGATTATGACATAAAAAATTTTAGGAAATTCGTAATATCAAATGCAAAGTAACATCAAGTTTTCAGTTTTGATTTATAAAATATTAGATTGTATAAAATATTAAGATTATTAGAGTATCATAAAATTTAATATTTTTCAACAAATTGTGCAATAAATCTTTTTTAAAAAACTTTTAAAAAATCATTTATTCACATCGTTCTTCCTAACATATTTATAGATTTTCATGTTAAAATGATATTTTCTTCTTGATGTTGTAATTTATTTCTGGCAGTACACATTGTAACTTTATATACATATATTGAAAATAAAAATAATTAATTGAGAAATTCCATACAAAAACAAGCAGGCGTTGTTCCACTCCAAGATCCACTTTGCAAACAGATTCTAGTTTCGTTTCCCTCCATATAAAACCCACGTGGACAACTATAATGTGCTACACCACCTACACTATGAGTCGACACTTGCGTTGATAGCACACCAATTTTCTCCGGATCTCTACACCGTATTTCTGTAACATTGTAATTAATACTTTATACAATTTAACGACTCATTGCCATCTCTTAATTCCGCTAAACGAATATATTTTCAAATAAAATCATTAATATAAGAAGTTAATTTAAAATCAAAACATAATAAGATTTCGTTATTTATCTTTCACAATATCTTTCACAATCTTTTGGAGAATTAAGTATCTTCGACCGACCTTTACAAACGGGGGTATCACTGCTCCAAGTGCCATTTTCAAGACATAATCTTCTAGCAAATCCATCTAACTCAAAATTGCCATCGCACTCATAAAGTGCAGCTGCTCCATAATACGTTGCATTCGATGTCAATGTATAACGTCCATGTTGAATGTGTTCGGGTTTACCACAATCGACATCTGTCGAAACGAACGCTTGTATTAGATATTTTACATTTATTCGCATGTAAATATCGTGAACTGATTCTTCGATTACGAGATTGTGACAAATATTGTATATTTTATAATATTTCACAGTATATTACCGTTTTAAACAATCAGTTATTTGATTATAAAGAATAAAAACGAGTTTCTATAAGTCGTCAACAATTATCATTTATTCATTATTGTAACTATATAATTTAACATATAAACAGCTAAAATGGACTTTTCGATGAATAGGATATTTAGAGATACTTACAGACGCATTGTGGTACTTCGCCACTCCACTTTCCATTCTCCTCGCAGGTAGATAAAGGTTCTCCAACTACTTTGTATCCTCTTTCGCATCTATACTTCGCCAGGGCCCCAATCTTGTATGAAGTCGCGCCCGTGTTCGAATTCTCCGCGGTTCCCGTGCGAATCAATGTTCTTCCGTACATTCGATCATTTCCAGTAACCGAGAGAATTCCATGTTCCGCCAATACGGGCTCCGGGCAACGAATTTCTAAGATAGAAAATATAATACAAATGTACATACAAATGTACATACAAATTTTTATGATTGATTCTTCTCGATCGCTTAATTCCAAATTCTACTCTGTTTAGTCTAATTGTAAGTGCAATTACCTTCGCATTTCGGAGTAGCGTCACTCCATTGACCATTATCGAGGCAGTATCTCCTCGAAATTCCATTCAGTCTGTAATTCCTTGTACAACTATACGTGATTTCGCTGCCAAGATGAGTCGTATCGTTCGCGTAGTCCACTGCACCATTTAAAATTGGAAGAACCTTGCCACAGTTGATATCTATACGATAATGATTTCAATCAATAATTTTAGAAAAGTATTATCACAAATTAAATTGTCAAGGAAATATATAGGATGTCTGGTAATGATAAAGACTCAGTTTAGTCCGCTCACAAGCATTACGAACATTATTCAGAGAATTACCAAACAACCTGTATATTAAATATCAGTATATATTCTATGTAGAAGTCACTAAAAAAGTCTGTATTCGGGGTAAATATTGCTTATTCTACAAGGTATAAAATTCAAATTGACTTTTATTAGCATTTGAAATATTCTGTTTTAATTTTTGATAAAAGCGCTAATTTTATCAGAAATACATAATATATCTAAAAAAAAATGTTAAATATTAAATAATTTTTAATTTCTAAGTATAATAATGAAATGAAATAGCTAATATTGCTTGAAATCTGATTCAATTATAATATACTCCTATTTGCTTATGCTAATAAGCTATCTCCGAAGGAGATCTCGTTTAGGATGAAGGCTATCGACAATAAAGACACACACACACGCACACGCACATGCACACGCACACATATACACTTGATTTAAGTTGCTCCTTTCATAATTCAACAAGATTATATTATGCGAACGGTTTCGATGGAAAAGAGATATGAGAAAAATGACTTACACTCGCAGATCGGTACTTCTCCCGTCCATTCGCCGTCTTTGCCACACGAATGTCTCGCTTCTCCGTGAAGCAAATAGCCCACGTCGCAGTGATATTCGATAACACTGTGAACGTTTAAATCGTATCCTACTACGTATCCTCCGGTGGGCACTTCTGGTTCTTCACATGTTATTACTGCAAAAAAGATATTTATTTTCTTGAAATTGTGCTGAACTAAATAAACGAAGGTTTTTTTTGTTTTTTCACTAAAATTGTACTTTTTGTAAAATTATTTCTGTCGTTATAAAATAAATTCATTTTTGTTTACGTAAGCTAATTGCTACGTAAAATTATAAATAAATAATAAGACAAACATATATGTTCTCTGTGTGAAAAAATTATTCCTGTTTGTAAATTGATCGTAGCGTTAATTTTTATGAAAATAGTTAAATTATTTTTTGCATAGGAAGGAGTCTCAGTCTCTTCGGCAAATTAATTTTTAGGTAACATGTTTAGTAAATGATTCTTACGCTCGCATGATGGTGTATCGTGGCTCCACTTGCCCTCTTTGGTGCACTCTTGCTTTCCTTCGCCTACCAACCAATAATCCTGTTGACATGTGTATACAGCTAAGCTGCTTACCGTGGTCGTACCGTTAATTAGAACAATGGTTCCAAACTCGATTTGAGCCGGAGCCCCGCAGTCAACAAATCGACATTGCGGCGCTTTGCCAGACCATTCGCCACCGACATTGCACGTGAGGACCTTCATTATCAATCCAAGAGTCGCAATTATAAATTAACAAAATATTAGATATTATATTATATTATTTATAACTTATTTAATTTAATATAAATTATACATAGAAAAGAATTGCCAAATGCGTACTACTTAAGCAATTTTTTCTTATATTTTCCATGGTGCTGATTTGTGCGCAAGTGAACATTGGAAATTGTAGCTTGATGTTTCAGGCATCTATATTTATACATGTTTAACTAACAAGAATTTAATTTATTATGAATTATCTTTTTGTAATATGTTGTAAAAGACAATTTAGACAACCAATTATTAAAATCATATCTATAGGTTTTCTAAATCGTATTTTCTTTGAAAATATCAAATTTTTATTATGTATGAAAATAATTAAAAATACATCAGATTGATAAAAAAATCATTAACTAATATTAATGATAATTAACTAATTTTTAATTTTATTAATTTATCTAAAACAAAAGATCAAGTATTTAATAATTGATAAAGAATAATAATAAAAGCATAAGAACAATAAAAGCATAAAACTGACTTGAATTTATTATTTTCGTAATAAATTTTGTATTCATATCAATTATTGAATTTATTATTATCAGTCTTATCTTCTGGAAGTACGATTCAGAAAACTTGAAAGATTTATTTTTATAAAAATCAATTTAATTTTTATAATAATTGCATATACAGTGAATGTAAAATATTCTATAATGAATTTTAGTGAAAATAAATTCAGAATAAAACTGCCACATAATTACATTATCATTAGTTATGTTAATCTATTTGTTAAACTGATCAAAAATTAACATTATATGTACCTGATTTTTTTGAAGTATTAGCACGCATAAAGCAAGATGTAACCTTGTTAAATTTTTAAAAATTAAATAAATATATAATAAATATATAATGAAAAACTCAAAAATTAAAAAAATTTTTCGAAAAAGACCAAAGAGATTACAACCCAAGCTGGTTGTTTAATTAATTCGTATACAGAAACAAAGAAACATTATACGAACATTAATAACAAAGATTTTAATCTCTATTCTTAATGTTTAAAATTATGTGCATTTTATTAATTTTGACTCATGCTCGTTTTGACGACTATCCAAACTATTTTGCGATGGACCATTCCATCAGCAGATGTAAACAGTTGGTTCTACATTACTTAATCGCATCGCATCGTATGTCACAAGCGTTGTGATCAAGCTAGTTCTGATTGAATCGCAATGCTTATTTTAACATAAAAAGTAATTGCTTATATTAAATAATGATATAAAATACTGTTGAGATACGATTTAGGCAACCGCGGTACGCATTCAGCAATTTTTTCCTAAGAAAAAAAATTTCGCAATAACATTATGACAATTATAAATTAATGATTAGGACTCACATTATCTCCAAATAAAATAAATCCATTTTGACAAGAGTAAGTAGCAGTGGAACCCGCTCTTTTTCCGTTAGTTGTTACGATGCTACCATTCACTTCCGGTGGTTCAGAACACCAATCGACTGTAATTAGTTATGTAGTGATTAGAAATGCGATTTCATTTAAGCACGTTAACATGAAATTTTCTTCCAATTATAATTTATAACTTATAATTACATGATTTTGTACATATAAATCCATATTCAGAACACACTTTTATCGATAGATACGTGCTTTTTTGTCATAAACTTTAAACAATTATCTAGATATCAGATAAAAATAAATGACAAATATTTGATTATACTATTTATAATTATTAAGTAGGATTTCTCTTTCTTTCTTCCTCTCTTTTATGATAAAATTTACTAAAATATCACGCACATATTTATGAATAACTTATTAAAAAATGTTTGTACTTGAATACATTTAAAAAAATATTTTAATAGTTAAATGTATTTAACATCCCTTTCGAAAAATTATATACGGAGGATATCGAAAGTAGATAATGTGTGTAAATTATATACTTACACAAGCATTGGGGTTCGTGACCACTCCAGATACCGCCGTCGCCACATCTTCTTCTCATATCACCCTTCAGTGTGAAATTTTCTTTACACTTATAATCCGCAAAAGCACCGTACGTGGTTCTGTTGTCCAATAGCATGATAGCGCCGTTTTCTAAATTCGGCAGCGTGCCACAATCGACGACTGCGAAAATATTCAAAAAATGACTGAAGTCACGCGTGACGTACGTAGTTTACATTATTTGTACAAAATATAATATATATTTGATACTATTAAATAATACATCTTGAGAAATTGTATGAAATTATCGTAAAATCAAGCGATATTTATACAAAATATAGATCCAAGATTAAGCCATTATATTCAACGCTAATTACGTTTATAATCCTTAGATAGTAATCAACAAGAGTTTAAAAGAAAGTTTAAAAGAATTAATTAATAGAATATAAATATATAGTACACGTATATTTTCGTGTAATAAAAGCGGCGCCAGATAAGAAATCGAATGAATATGATGGACTTCTTTGAAGCGCTATTGAGTTACTTACATTTGCACGTGGGTACGTCGCCGTTCCAAGAACCACTTGGTTCGCACATTCTATTTTTCGATCCAATTAGCATATATCCATCCGGGCAAACATACTCTATCGTGGAGCCTATCGTTCTCTTGGATCCTATAATTATGGTATTTTCCGATTTTTCGGGACTGCCGCAGGTTGGTGATCCTGTGAATGGACGAAGCGTATTTTTTTATGAGACATTCTCGTGTTTTTCTCTTTTTTTTTTAATTCGCAGTCGAAAAGGCCAATTTTCTGGCGAGAATACCCGAACCGGATTTTTCTCTTGTTCATAAACAAAATTCTTCGACATCACTTACTGCTCTGACAGATCCAGTGAAGGTAATCGAGGTTGCAGCCGACGTCATTCCAAAGCCATCCACGACCTCCATCGAGTACGACGCAGTTTTGTTCTCCGTTATAGTTGTTCGGTTGGTCTTTGCCCCAGGATGGCTTTTGCACGATCTCGCCTATAATACAGTTGATTAATTTTATTTCGATATTAAATCAGTACATATTAATTCAGTATACATATGATATTTGGATCTTTTGTTATTATTTTGGTGTTATATCTTGTGAGGAAACAGCAAATTAGGATAGAGATTTTTTCGTTTATGTGTGTTCAATAATTATACATTAATAATATAATTTTATAATTAATAATATAAGTACACAGTTCAATAATACATTATATTTGTAATTTAATTGAGTATGTGAAACATTTTTTTGCAAATTTTCATATTATTTTAAAGCTTAAATTGAATATCCCCATTTTATAGCTCTGTATACATATATGCATTTTTGTATCGTTATCTGTAATGCATAATGATAAATTATATTTATATAAATTATGTACATTTTTGTATCATATTAATAACGATACATAAGAATATATACATATAATTTACATATATAATTAATTATTAATTGACATGTACTACACAAAAGATGTAATTTCCTGTCGAATTGGATATGATTATTAGACATTGGATTCTTATCTGCAATTTCATATTTTTTTGGAAAGCAGATTGGAAAGTAATATCAAAATAGAAATTTATTAAGAAAGCATAAAGATGCATTTTTATTTGCACATATCGTGCATATTTACATATTTGTACAAATTTGCATATTTTGTGTATGTCTGCAAAAAATATTTGCATAAAAATTCGATGTTTAATGATTATACAAATCTTCACGTATTATTTATCAAAAATGCTCCGATTGCATAATTTCATAATGATTCTACTCAATTCTATCTTACGATACAATTTGTTCAAATGACGGTTATATGATACTCAATTGGCTCATCAATACAGAACGAGACAGTTGTTTTATCGAACGCGAAATTCGAATACGAATTTACGAAATTGCTCTCCCGAAATAACGATGTCGTGTAGTTGTTTTGTAATTGTCGAATAATTGTCGGATAATGAATCGACAATCGAGTTATCGAATCTCACCCCAGGTTAGCTAATTCCGCCCTCCCGGCCTGATTCCCACGGATAATCGTTGACGATGGGAATAATTCGCCGAAATTTCAACTACTTACCGTCCACCCATCGCCATGTTCGTGCCGTAATCTGTGGTTCCTTCTGAGCCCCGATCCAGACTAATTGGGTCTTTAACTTATCCTTCCGCTTTTCTAGGTTATTCAGAATGAATACAGACGATATTCCCTGCGATATAAATTTTTTTGACTATATATAATACTATATAAAATTGCTATTAGTGATCTTTGTTTATTTTTAACATAAATATGTAGCACTCTATTTTCTACTTTTAATAGCAGGATTTATAGACTTGTTTTATAGACTGTCTTATTTGCAAATTGTTTTATATTGTTAATATACATACTTATAAACAATAAGAATCTTATTGGACCGTACATATGAAAACACAATAGGAAAACTGATAGGAAATAAAGGCTTATAACGGTCGAAGCAAAATTTTTAATGCTTCATCATTCCATATGAATTTGTACATATTATACATACATATATATTGTATTTGAACTGAGTGCCGAATTCATTTTTTTTCGGATTTAGAAATGCAGCTAAAGTAAGACTGTAGTAATATTATGATGCTCTGCCATAATTGACGCTTTGTTAAAGAGATTTTATATGCATCTATTAAAGAGATTTTAATGTGGTCCGTGCGAGCATCCTAAAACTTTAGACCATCAAAAGGCTTAGGACGCACGAAAATAGAGATCCAGATTCGACTCCCGGCTAAGATAATATTTTCCGCAATAAATAAATATATTTACAGATTTTCTACATATTAAGATTTTTTTTAATAGATATATTGAGATATATTGAGCATCAAATTTAATTGTATTACTACAAAAATTTAACTGTGTTTCTAAGTCCGAAAAAATTAATTCGACGCACAAACTACAAATAGAGTACATATATAGGTATATATGTTATACATTATTAATTACATATTAATATATAGACAAATTGACATGAAATTATTTAAGCATTAAAGATCTTGCTTTGATTGTTATGAGCCTTTATTTCTTATAAATATTTAAAATATTTAAGAATTATAAAATTTATTAATATAGAATAGAATCTATACAAGAAAATAATCTTGTAAAGAGGCAAATAAATTAAAAAAATGAATTGTAAAAACCTTGAAACCGTGAACGAGATCACCACCACGACCTTTACAGTAATTTCTTGCTTCTTCGAAGGAACCGCCTTTCTTCACCATGAATTCGTAACACGTAGAATTGAAGGCAGTTAAATCAGCGTCGGCAGGTGTGTTAGCATGCGCACATCTATCTATTGAAAATTCTGTGAACATTTGTTGAATATTTTTCATAAATAACGTTTCTCGACCGTTTTGATAAATGTATGCTTCTGATGATTTTCGACTTTTTTAATTCTTAATTATTTATTAATATCCTTAATTAATAAATGCAAAATTCATTGCATGAGCGTATACTATTTATTAGAAGAAAACTTTTTGAATTTGAACTTTATGAAAATTCTGAGCTTACCGTCAGTAGCGAAAACTTCCACTTCGCAGAGGCTCAAGCTACCCTCAACACCGACTAGTTGTAAAAAAACATACTGTCCCACGAGTGCTCTGGCACAGATGAAGGTCTTCGTGATACCCTCCTCTGCGAGTTGATTTATCAATATATTTGATTTATCAATATGTCTTAATTAAGTTGCTTTCGTTGTTTAGGGATTAATTAGAACTTAATTTGTCAATAAAGTTCAAATATATTATAGACTGTAACTTAAAATAAATAGCAGATTGTCTTTATATTCATAAAATAATTTATCAATTTTATATTTTTGCAATATTTAATATAAAATTTTTCTAGTATGTGAAGAAAAGATACAATAATAAACATCAGAAATATTCTGAATATTCTTTTGTTAACGGTTTGTAATTCTTTCAAAGTACTTACCAATAGTACCAGGAAACCAAGCGCACAGAGGATTGCGCTGCAATTCAGCGCTGCTGTTGCCCACTCTTATCTCAATATCCTGAAGAGGCTGATGACCTGCCGAGCAATCGATAAGTCATTTCTCCAGCTAACTCCAGAACAGCACAGAATATTTATTACTATTTATTTTTTGAAATATTGTATAAATATTTTATACATTTATATAAAGCTTTATTCGAAATATTATATTATTATATTATTAAAATATAGATTAAATATTTTATATAATGTTTATAATAAATATAAATAAATATTTCTAGTAAATATTTTTTATTTGTAATCTCTTATTAAGCATTTTTATAGCATTTACTATATTTACAATAAATATTTCATAATATTTATAATAAATAATTATGATCGGTGTGCAATCTAAAACCACAAAAATATTTACAAAATGTTCAAAATAAATCTTATAAATATTTATAAATATTTTATAAATATTGTGTGCTGTCTGGGGCTGTACTTATTAGACTTAAACCAATTTGTAGTTGCACGATAGAAACTTAAGAGAATCTTTGAAATATTTAATTATTTTATTTTTTATTCAATTTTATCTATGTTAAAATTAAGAATTTATTCGTATAGTTTTGTTTCGGAAAAAAGATTTTATTTACAGAATGAATTATATTCAAATATATATATTTGAATATAATTTAATCATCAATAAGAGCGATTAATGTAGTTTTTGAAGGAAATTATGTACTGCCTCTGAGAAATTCTGAATCTCCTAACCTCAATTTGTATAAAAATTTACTTATGAAGTTTCTATTAATCGATTCAAATGTAAAATAAATATAATAATACGCGGACAATTTACCGCAACAGCCTCGCGTCGTCACTCGGACAACCTTGACGGAATATGACTTGAGAAGATCGACTCTCCACCAGGGACTGGGTTCGCTCTGAGTTTCCGTGCATCTTTTCCCATCATGTTCCGTTCCGAAGTCACCATCATTACCGTGATTCGCGTTTCCACCCCTCACGGTCGTTGATTGGTTCGTCGGTTTACGGAAACCCACGTTCGTACCTATTGCACAATATTCTATTGCAGTTTCGTCATTACGGTATCTCTTAATTCAAACCACAAGAATCACAATTCCAGTTAGCTTCTATATTGTTAGTTTTTATATCTGCATGTTGCTTCTTTGATATAGAGTTAGAGTTATAGAGTTCATGAAATGCCGCTTGTGTAACGATTATTAATTACAGTTTAGTCACGATCATCAAACAAGTGGCAAAATGAATATGCTCGTTAATATCAGAACGCTTTTGACAATAACAGTAATTATCCTCGATGATTAGCTTAGCCGTCAGATGTCCATTTCGCCACTATTGTTTCACATTATATACCGGTATCTTTTTTCCGACGCATATTTGTTTCTAGAAATAATTTTTGTGGCGATCCATAATAAAAAGCGTTATTACACGGAAATAACGCGGATCGTTCCGCTACCGTTGAACAATGACAATTGTATTGTCTTGCGGTCATACTTTTTATATAGGGAAAGTCATGGAAGTCAGAACAAAGTCATTTTTTACGGTAATCGTGCAATTTACAAGAATTGTCACCAACCTAATATTATTTATATTGGATAATACGGAGAAACTTATAATTAAAATTGTATACATTATTTTTCTAAAAGATATCCCGGAACTATATTATCTCTTGGTCGAGAAATGTTTCGGGCAATTTGTTCGAAAAATTTGTTGGCGTAATTATTTTTAACAATTATGCAATGCAAATTGATATTTTAATTTTGGTGATTAAACAGTTTTCTATTATATGATAAAATTATCTATACACAGTAAAAAATTTTATTTGTGTAAAAAAAAAATCAATCTAAAACTTTGTATGAATTGAAATTTTACCATTTATCCGTGTTAATTTAATAGAGTGTTAATTTAATATATAATTGTGTTATTTAAATATTTTGTGTTAAATTATAAATAATACAAAAAATATAAATTATAGTTAATTTTTTCTTATAAGAGAATTAATGAGGCAATAGTGAGGCATTTTATATAAAGTAAGGGAAAGTAACTTGATTGGTATTTTAAGGCAGGTAGTATGGTGTCTTCTCTGTCGAAAATGCGAATCTCGTTCAACGACCCCTCTCCATGTCTGCCAGGCATATCACGAAAATGAATTCCGTTTCATTCAACGGAGAAAGTCGATTGCCGTCATCGAGACCGATAGAAAACGAATGCGATGATGGGCGAATTATAAAGATGTATATAATTAATATAATTAAAATTAATATTACGAACGATGAGCATTAAAAATTAGCCAATTTCATTAAAATATGTATTGAAATACTATGCCTCAGAATATCATTAGTCAGCTTCGATTGGAAAGAATCGATTGAAAAGAAAGTGAATACTCACCGCAAAACGGTAGGTCACCCTGCCATTTTCCTCGTGGACTGCACACCAAACTACCAATTCTGAAAGAAAGTAACAGTTATTGAACTGGAATGAATATCGAGCGTATATATTATCGGAAACAGGAACCGATCCACGAATATCACTCTCTCTTCAAACGTTACACAATTGATAAACAGGTGTAATTCCATTATGCATGTTATGCCATGGAAAATTTTTGTCGAGCCGTTGGAGCCGAAAAACATTACTTATAATTTTCTGTACATAATTGATGTAATAACGTACTCTGCGAGAAGGAAGTGCAAGGACGTTATAAGATAGCAATATTTGAACTCGTTCGAATTTTAAAAAGAAAAGAGAGAAACTCGATAAAAAGGTGGCTTTTGTATCAATTAAAAGAATTATGTAAATATGTTTTGAATTTCCGTAATCTCTGTAGATTTCTAACAAATTTTTGTGCCTCTTCTTTGTGTGCTTTGCGCCTAAGAAAAATTCCGATAACATTACAATTACACGTTCATGCGTGTAATTATTCGTTCCATATGATCATTTGCCAGATATGCACTAACGTCATGCATCATGGCGTGCAATATAATTACGTTTTATTAGTGAGCCTCCAGTAACTAAATCCGAATTGAACTAGTTAATTTAAATACCTACGTAAGAAATCCTTTTTCAGAGCGGAGAAAGGAATGTAGCCACCGGAATCTTTCTTATTGTAAACCATTGTCTCGAGTTTCGAACTGACGAATGTAGCAATGGGAATCTCTGTGTCCCTTTTCGATCTTTCTTAAATATTACTTCGCACCAACGTTCGAAAACAGAGAAAGTCAGCGGTCTATCTTATTATCGATAATCATCATTCTCGACTAGCAGCATGTATTTCGCCTACCAAGACCATAATGCACG
The DNA here is from genome assembly GCF_000143395.1 of Atta cephalotes. Lineage (NCBI taxonomy): Eukaryota > Metazoa > Arthropoda > Insecta > Hymenoptera > Formicidae > Atta > Atta cephalotes. The sequence goes on along the minus strand of NW_012130097.1, from coordinate 2,872,609 downwards.
CACTAAGATCACGCGTAACACAACCACTAATTTTCAGTTGCGTCCCTTATGAACGCGTTGACAGGAAAGTAATTTTCCTTCGCGTTTGTTTCGTAACAAAAAGCCAGTTCCCTCGCTTGTCATCTGCGTTTTGTTTCAGTCTTATATGATAAAAGTATACAGTTATTGACACCTCAAGTGTTTTCTTTCTTGCTCGTCATGCTTGTCAATGATTTTTTCATCTTCTTCGCAGCACAGAGAAACGAGAATCATTGTAATTTTATATTTTTTCCTTTTATATGATCTTAAAGAACATTACAAGAGAATGGTAACCGCGAAGAAAATAAAATGCAAATCCTTTACAGAAGAAGCGTAGCAGATGACGATGAAATTTCGTCATCATTTATTGAATCGTCGAATTAGCTTTAATTCGATTTATTGAATATTTTTTATAATATAATAATATTTTTCATTAATCATATATTTATGATGTTATCTAAATAATTTTTATTTGTTACTCTCGATATAATGAATTTCTTTAAGTTATCAATAAATAACACAAATCGGTGCAATTTAATTTAAATCAATAAAAAAGGCTTCAATGGATTGTTTGAACATCAATAGCTAATTTCTCAAAATTGTTATACAAAAAAATATTCTGACGTTGAAGAATACTAGTCTGACGCTATATCAAATAAATTAAGCTCTAATTAACAGTTTGTAAAGGTACTGTAAAAATATACGATATATTACTTGAAATCTTATATTTAAGATGCATTTCAAATAAATTTTTGACTTTTTTCCAAAGAAATGTTCCAGAACTCAAGAGTTGGAAATTTATCAATTATGCTAAGATTCTAAAAACGAACTATAAGTAGATATGATTTTTCATCTAGGATATTCCCAAGTTAAATCGTTAAAAAAATATGAATTTGGACTTCAAAACAAATAAAATTTTTTTTTAAGAAGTTTGCTTGCAAACGCTTTTAGAGATATTGACTTTTCCTAAGTTACAGAACTATAGAATTAAATAATATCGAAATAATCTAGGTTTATTCTTTTTATTGTTTTAAAATCACTTAAGAAGTCAATATTTTTTAAACGAAAGCGTACACACAGAGAAAAATTTTATTTGTTTTTACATCCTAAATTCATTTTAGGTTCATTTGGCGATTGAACCAAGAAATATTCTGTATATATTCTTATTAATTCTTTTCTGTTGCATATTATTTCTTTCTCTTTCTCTCTTTATAAACATGTTACCAGCTTTCTTTCTAATTTATTCACAACATATAAAATGGCACACCTCTCGATCTAGATTCTTTCCGGGAAAGCAATATTATCTGCGAATGTCGCGATGGACGCAGCTCCGTAAAATCATTATCATAAAATAAAATAATATATATTATAAATAATTCATGACGAGTAACTAATAAGTAACTAATAAAATTGATATTGCAATAGTCGACATTGTTATAGCTGTTGTTCCAATCACATACTGTATTTTTTCTATTAAAATCTATAGATTCTTTTAGAATTTTCATATAAATTCTAATATTTATTCAGCTTATTATAAAATACAATTTAGTATAAATTTAACAAAATTATAGAAATAAATTTAAAAATTCCATTTTTGCAAAAAGGCAATTGTCTTGTTGTAATTTTTCGAGGAACTATAAATTGATGATTTCTCTAATTTCTTCTAGTATATTATTCTAATATATTATGCACGTAAAAATATAAAACTTACCCAAAGAGTTCGTAGCCTGCATCGCAGGTGTATTTCGCTATGGTGCCGGGCGTCAAGGATTCATTAGACAACGACACTTTGGCATTCATCGGTACAGCCGGATGACCGCACTTCAGTTCTGTAATCAGCAAAATTACAAACGCTTAGCTATTTGAAAGCGAGAACCGCGCAAGCGTCCAACGGCATTTCGCTGATAAAAATATCGAACAGCAGGCAACCATCCATTACGTTTGTAATTTGCACGAAATCATTTACGGGAGTTCTCATCCTTGCAGATACATCCGATTCTTATTGCGGACAGGAATTGCGTTTACAAGCTTTTAATGTTCAAAGATAATTTCGTGAAATTGCACTTTAGTATATAGCATCCAACAAATATTAAGAAATAATTTATTTCTTAATTGTGACGATCTTAATAGCCGATTCTTTTCTGACAATTTTATTCTTATTTCTAATTAATTTATAATTAATTTCTAATTAATTAATATTCCAGTATTTGTATTACAACTGAAGATAATTGAAAATTGTTTGCTTCTTGATAACTAAAACTATGTAGAACCGGTGCATTGGCAGCGCGATGACGCTTTCAGATTTGTAACGCTTCCGTCGTGACTTCTAGCAATTGTAATTTACTTCGCGTCCGCCCGTTCGTAACGTTCGGTCGGTCTTCAAATTTTCAGGGCGTGACGTGAATCGAGTCAATCCAAAGTGGTTAAGATCATCGGCCGGTCATGCACGAAGAGGCAGACGGGAATCACACTCACGATAGCAATTTAAATAATAGCAAGAACCCGTTACAGCGATCTCTAGGGAAGAGTCTTTAAAGAAATGCATAGCACCGTCACGTATTTACAAATGTCATTATTTAAATCGCTGACTTGGTAAAGAGGATCAAATCCACATTTATTACCAGTAACTTTATAATCGATTCAATAAATAATAGAACGATTCTAAAGCGCGCGAGGAAATGCTCTTTAATTTTTTCGAAATTTCTTGATTTTGTTCCTTTCTTCTACTTATCTATTCATCGATTAGAAATAACGTGTACTATGACTTTTCGTTTGGGCGTTACTTCGCGAGTGGATTGGACGTCGTAGGAACCTTGAATGGGATCCCACGCACGAATTCCATTATCTATGACTACTATTCAATAGTCCTGCGATTTTTACGATTTGTGCGACTCTTATAAAAGCAAATAAATTCGCACAGTTATATATATATATATATATATCGGTTATCTATTGTTATATTATGACGATCATCTTTATACATCCTACCTTGATGTTATTTTTTTTTTACTTTTTAATCTGAGTGCAGTCACGTATATACGATCTAAAGAGAAAGCGCACAACTTTCAGGACACCGTGTACATCACGGTTAACTAGGCGAGATATAATGCATTCTTGAGAGAGACCTGCTGATGCGCTCGCATAAGGCGAACTTTTTCTTCATAGGGAAAGTCTATTGGATCACGATGGAAACGCGTCAAAGATTCGCAATTTATGTCCCGAATTACGCGTAGCAGCCGCATCGCACGACGTGAAATTCACCTATTTGTTCCTATTTCTATGGGAAATCCTTTATGGAGACTTTTTTACGCATTTCTCTCAGTGCCCTTAAACGCGAAAGCGCCTTTCTCACGTATTTTCAATCCCGTATGTCGCGTTGATCCCATTCGTCGTTTATGTTCTCATGTATATTCGATTTCCTTTAACCCTTTACAGTATGACGATCACGAAACCACTCTTTCGAACTAAGTACCTATGCTTTCAGATTTCACGCGTGTTGTTCCACTTTTCGGAATTATCTATAATGCACTGCGTTTTACTTTATCTGCTAGCTATTGGCTACGTTTGAAAACGTCGCTCGGATGCCTGTATTTGATTGATTGTTTTATCTTTATTACTCATTCAATATTAAACAAGGATGAAATGATGCATTCAAAACGTCGGATATTTCCGAAGCCATTATATTCACAGCCATTGTATTCGCATGACGTCGAAATCTTACGTCACTAAATATTATATTATATACAGTTAGTTAAAGACAGGCTTTGTAGAGCATGAAAAAAAATCGTGTGAAAAACTTTTTTTAATAATTAGGTAGGTAAAGCAATATTTTACATACAAATATATTTAATCTATATATATATATATATATATATATATATATATATATATATATATAATAAATAAATTAATTAATTAATTAATATATATACTACTACACTATATTATTTATTTACTTACTAACAACAACTAACTAAATTAATTAAACTTTAAATTAATTAA
>NW_012130097.1:2858776-2868569 GCF_000143395.1 Atta cephalotes | reverse complement strand
TTAAGTTAAGTAAGGTAACGTAAGTATTATACTAACTAATAATATTATATACTATATATATATATATATATATATATATATATATATATATATATCAAGAAAAAAAATTGTTATTAATTTAAAACTAACATTCTATTCAACACAGTCATTGTTTTCTATACAAGCAACAATATAAAATCTTTTTAAATAAATTTGATAATAATCTCAAATTTTAACGATACCTATTGTATTTCAATTTCAATGTTGCAATAATTATCCAAAAAGCACAATATAAACAAATGTTGATATATTATGCGTTTATTAAACATAAGTATGATATAAAATTGATATATGAGTTAAAAATATAGTTCATGGAACACTAGAATTTTAGAACAAAACACTTCAGAATGAAAAAATTGTCCTTCGTTTACACTGTATTAACTATTGTTGGCTATAAATTATTTTTTTAAATTGAATTATGAATTTGTCTTTAAAATATATTTCTGGATTATGTTATTATCTTGATTGAAATATATATACATCATTCTTGCCTATTATAAGCGAAGAAACGATACAATCTCGTCGATTACATATACGAGTGAGATCACGCTACTCGCGGTAATAATTTTCTATTATACTTTTAAGGTGCAGCGGATTATCTTGGATTTTTTTTCGATAGATTGGTATCCATAATTGTCATGATAATGATACCCTGATTAATTAAATAGTTCTTCAAGTATTAACGGTAAAACGAAGAGCCACCGTCATATTTCATTTGCAATAATTATCTCGAAAGTAATTAATTAATATTACTACAAACACACAGTTAATATCATCAGAAGAGTTAAGTTGAAAGTTATCTAAAAGTCTTTAGATAACTTTTAGATTTTTTTATTCTTTTATTAAATTAATTATTCCATAATGCACCTGCGAAAAAAATATTATACAAATCCAAAAAAGTCATATTTTTGTAGAAGGAATCGATAAATATTAAAAATTAAGAGATAAATTATATCAAGATAAATTATTTCGAAATAAATTAAATAGATATTTAATTTTAAATTGAAGCATAATGATATAAATCCTAATTAAAAAATAAAATAATATAAACGCTCTTATATATGATTTATAAAAAATATAAATTGTTTATGTAAAAATTTTTATATAAAATTATAGCAATATACATTTCTAGTGTGATGTATACTTTACTTTATAATTTATAAATCGGTAATATCGAATTTTTTGCTTTTCATGTATACATTGTACATTGATGTTTCTTAAGGAATGTTAATAAAATCACGAAAGGACTCTCACGTACATTCTTGGAGACGGCGTGATCATCAGTAATCTGTTAAAAGAAAAGAAAGAGAGAATCTTTCTCTGCAGCGTCTCTCGGAGGCGTTTCGTTAATTTTAATTCCGCGCGAGACTGACATCTTCGGAGTGAAAGCCTCCGGTTATTATATTCTTTCGAAACGCGCTCTCGAGAGAGAGAGAATCATATTTCTCATGAAGTGAAACATAATTCTGCATACCTATGCACGCATGCGAATGCTTTAATTAGCAGCCAAATTTCACGTCGATGACAAATATAAATTTTTCAGCAACTTGAACGAGATGTGTAAGATAATCTTCTCTTGCGATTCAATAGACAAAATATTCAAATATCGATTATGTCTTCTTTCCTGTTTTCAAACTAATATTTGAAATTACTTTTAATTAACAAAATCGCGATTGGATAGTAAACTCTGAGAAAAATAGTGACAGCAACTATAAAGATGACAACTATATACATTTATAAATAAAATTAATATTCATATGTAATTGAATAAACTATTTATGATTACTATAAAATAGCTTATTTAATTGTATATATTATATATATATATATATATGTATATACATTAATTCTACATATAAAATTTATATGTATAGTTATTGTCTTTATATATAGTTGTCACTACATTTTTTTTCTGACAAAGAGTATAAAAGAAGATGAAAATTAATTTTTCGTTATATTTGTCAGTTCATTAAATGAATGATTCGAATTTCTATGCGAAATTGAATCGCTATTCATAATTTTTTTCTCTGTGATTCCCATATGATAAATTATTTTCACTCAGGTGACTCAGCGTTTGTTTTACTTCAGATAATCCTAACAATAGGATCTTCTCTTTTTCTCAACGATTTTTTTCTCGGATTTTAATTACTTTCCCCATATTATCGCGATCGATTCAAATATACACACGCGAATTTACGTTTTTTCACACATGTTTAGCGCCTATGTAAATTTTAACTGATTATGTACATATACTAGATCGTGTTAATTAGCAGATTTAACGACAGTTCTCGTTAGTTCTTGCGGAATTCTATGCTCTACAATCATTTTTAAACGGAATTTCGGCCATTACATATTTTTTAAATATGTAAATATTTTTTAATTTTTTAATATCTGGATCTGGAGCACGACACTTGCTGAAAAAGTAAGTCCATTTCAACTCAAGTGAAGCAATCATCTCATATCATCTCTCCTGATCCTCTCCTTTGTATCTTATTATTAACATTTAGAAATGTTTTCTCTTCTGAATGTAACCACTAATTTCCAATTTTGAACTCAGCAAAAAATTAGAAAAGAAATGACAAAGCTTGATAGGAGCATGTATATAGTCCAATTATCTTACTTAATAGTAAAATTTGTTTTTTATTACTTTTTCATCAACGATTAAAATTGATCATCCTTGTTTACTCAGTTATATATAACTTGTGAAAATTGTACTTAAAATTTATATAAAAGTATTATTAGACCAAGATATTCAGCCTTGACAATATTTATCGTTTCTTTATTTATTTGTGTTATTCACACAACGGTATAGTTTAATTTATTATTGAAAAATAATTTAATTTAAATAAATTAATTAACAAATATTATATGATATAAATTTATATAAAGCAATATGCGAAACATTTATAAAGTATTTTACAGAACATTGATTATGAATAATAGTGCAATTAAAATGGTAATAACTAATATATATAGTTAAGGAATATAATTCAGTGTAGTGCTCGAATCGCAAGTATATTGGAGTAGCGGATAATTAGAAACTAGTTTTACAGAGAAGCCTCGACGATTGATGATAGAAACAAGAAAAGTTACGTGAAAAACCGGTCGACGGTTCTGTGTAATAACGATGCGCTAGCGACATGAGTGAGTCTTCGACATGGCTTCTTCGGGTCTGGGTCACTCGGTTACAAAACCTCGAAGCCGAAATAACGGTACTTATACCGACGAACTTGCTTCGGAGTTGATGGGGATTAACCGCTGTCAGAGCGTGTATGTCACGGTACAGTTCTACGCGCATTATCATTAACGATCGATATATCGGCTCTGTCACGCCAACGGTATATTGAAAACAAGAATATACCTTTGAAATTCCAAATCTATGCACAGTCATAGGTTCGTGAAACAGAAAGATAACGGCTAATGCATAAAGTTCAGTTAAATCGAAAAGATTTATATTATATAGATTTTAAATTAAGAAATATAAATAAAATTCTATTTTTTATATTAATGTGATAATTTCTAAGCGAATGTCTTCTATTTTATTTAAATTTACAAGTTGTTAAATTTGGAAGATTGGTAGTTGTTTATTAAGTTTTTATTTCGATATTGATTTGTTATTAAATAATGCACGCTAAAAATTTTATTTATATAGTATATCAAACATACACTAACAATCAAAGTAATAGCATTGCCATTAATAATCTATTATTATTTAATTTGATTTTTATCTTCTTTAATTCAAAGTAAACTAAAAAAATTGTTAATTCTATGATCTTTTTATTATACATTGCTTTAGTCATTAACGATTCGAGACATTGTCTTCTATCGCTCATTTTATTCTTAACGTTGACACCTATTATCGGAAACTCCGTTATGTGTCCCTCTTTATACATGTTATCTTTACATGAGAATACACGAAGGAATTCGAATTATGAAACATGATCCGCAATTTTAAGATATTTTGAGGTACATAAGTTACAAGTATAGAGCTATTTTTTATCATTCGATAAAAACATCTACTTGTGGCTTAAAAAAACAATCGAAAGTAATTTCATCGAAAGTAATTTTTTTTATAACAATTGAAATCGAAAACTTTGAGATTGAAACGACAGAGCAACGCGTCCACATAAGTGCGTCCACATAATGTCATACATAAATTAGTAGAACAAAATGAGCAGAATTAATTCGTACTTAACATTATTAATTAATCAAAATCGTGTTTAACAATAATGTAGGAATTTGTTGTTAATTTATTACTAAATTAAAATATCCAAATTTTGAATCGTTACTTGCGAGATAAATGTAAATAACAATAAAAAACCTCTCAACGTACAGATAACTGTAGCACTAAAATATAATTAGAAAAAAATGTGTTGCTCTTGGAGTATACAAGTTTCAAATTTGTTGCTTGCGAAATAAGTATAATAATGAATATGTTCAAGTCGACAAAACGGCGAGATCTGCACGCCGAACAATTAAACATGATTGATTGGATCTACAAGTAGGAATCTATCGTGATCATTCGCTCGACAAGCATACCTCGTCGCTTTGTCAACTTGAACTCGTCCAATGAAAAACGTTCTGTGCGGTTTAAAAATATAGTACCAGTACACAAAATTTGTTGCTCGTTGAAAAATTAATACTCAGATTGTTACTTTCGAAGAATCCACCAACAATATCTCATGTCAATACCAAATTTAAGCGAGTAAGAAACTTTTTAATATTTATTTTTATACATATTTTAAATGTCCATCTGTACTTAGAGAATAAAAATTTGTTATGAACCCTAATCCATAACGATAAATTCTAATTATTAAGAGACGTTAGAACAATGAAATTCTACATAAAATCACAATATCAGTTGCTGCTTTTGTGCTGAAGTTATATGTCAAGATTATGTGTATAACGGCAGAGAATAGAAACAGTTGTAGCAATACATATCCCGTCACAATCAGTCCAGGCTTGCCATATATTTACATATTTTAATTGTTGCTTAAACAATAAATATTTTAAGATGTCAATATAACTATAAATTATTATTTGTAAAGATTCTGAAGAAATAGTTAAAATTATGATATAATGAGCAGATTGATAAATGTAACATTTAATGTATCACTGATTTATTTTATTTTTGGCTATCAAAAATGAAAAATTGAAAGCATTTTCTATTTAGATAGAAAAGATTCTATTACAATTATTACAAATTCGTTCGTAATATTATAAATTTTTGTAGATACAAAGGGGAAAATAATTAAATTTTCTTCAAAGTAATGCTATGAGCTAAATTAAAAAATTTGATTTCAATGATTGTATCAGGTCCAGTTGGAGATATAAAAAAATCGCGCGATCGTGATCGATTTGCGAGACGAGCTTTTGTAATACCTTCTGTACTCTCTACATGCGGCACGTTGTTGCTCTCCCGCGTTAAGTAAGAACATGAATATAACGATCGACTTGTGCACCGCGGATCTGTAACGTTGCACACATGCGCACGCGATATCAGTAGAATCGATTGTCGAGGAAGTTAGAAAGTAGGTGTGCCCATGATCTATCGCAAGAGGGAGAGGTCGATCCCACCGGGTGTGTATGTCGATACAATAGCGGAAGGAGGCTTCAAAATCGCATACTACAATTTCTTCTGCATCAAGTAGATTACCTAACAAAACACATAACATTTTTCCACGATCAATTTGCGAGATTTTTGAGCTTTTTCTTTCGCCGGTATCAAATTCAAGTATTGCGAATACCTAAAGACACATCTAATTCGGCCATCTGCAACAAAACAATTTGCCGCTTTGCGTGCATTACAGTGAGTAATGCAGGGGTAACGAACCTATTTTTGCACGCTGCACTTGCACGTTACACTTTCTGCGTCTAAAATGAAACAATATATTCGTATTTATGTGAAAATACATGCAATGCAAAATGTAGAAAGTGCGATCGAAATGGATGGCTCTGGTAGGAAAACAAGGAAATAAAGTCTGTTAAATTATCAAATTGAATTTACATGTACTATATATCTTGAAAATATAGTGAGGAATTTTATAATTTTCTACTAGAATATATAGAAGCAGATTTTTAAGCAAATTTAAACTTTTTAAATCCAAAATTTTAAACTTAATTTTTTTAGTACTGAAAATGTCTTATTTCCTCTTTTCCTTTTTACTAATAAATAAAGATATCGTATTTTTATACAATTATATCGGTTTTTCTCTTCGATCTCGAGCTCCCTTCTTTTTAACAATTGTGCATTTTTCCATCACTTTCCCTTCGGTCGAACTTACGACATGCGTTGCCAGTCACACGCTTTGGGACAATCCGACAATGAGAGGGCTGAGAACAATAGCGATCTGATCACATCGAATTTAGCGGAAGTCGTCTGCGGAAGACAAGACTCGTCGTGCCGATCAAATCAAACACGCGACACTTTTTTTTCTTCGCTCCTAACCAGCGATTTTTGATTGGCGTAATCAGCCAGACTATTACGTGTCGGCTGTTTATGTAAAAACGATGCTATCGAGAACGAACTTTACTGTCGCGAGAGAAACCGGTTGACAATTTTATCTGCTACCTACTTTCAGCAAAAGACTTAATATCTGCGAGCGTACAATGTTTACCGGCAATAATTATTCGCTATATTTTATGATTATTGTTATGAATATTTATTACCTTTTTTGTGTATTGGATTGGACAGAAAGTTCATGTCGTTTTTTTAGTTTTTAGGAGAAAATTATACATAGAATATACTTTGTTGTTCTTGTACCATTCAATAGACCAAAGTTTTAGCTTTAAAAATTGGTTTTTTTAAATTGTGGTTTGATGATTTTTAACGAAGTTATGAGCAATCAAAGTAAAAAAAAGTGCTTTTTTTATTTAATTCTCTATAACTCAGTAACAAAAAATCTTAGGAACATTTTTTAAAAAACGATTATGTAAGGAAAACTTTAAACTTTTACTTAGATGGAAAGCCGAAAATTTTCGCAAATTTTTTTAGGCAAATGATAGACCCAAAGTTAGAAGAAAATTTTCACCCATCTTTTTCAGCTCACAGTTTTCTGTATGTAAAAATTATCAAACTCACAGAAATTCGAAAAACATATAACCTTTCGAAAGTAGAAATTTTAAGTTTCAAAACTATTTTTTTAAATTAAATTTCATTTATTTTCGACGAAGATATTGTAAATATAATTATAAAAAAAACGGCATGAACTTTTAACCTAGTAAATATGCTATTACATATAAATAAAATAAATAAGTAACTTTAATATTTTAAATTGGTGGCATTTCTGAAATTCTGAATATTTTATTAATTTTATTAATAAAATAATCTACGAAGAGAATACAAATCTTATTGATTACATCATCGATGAATATAATCATCGTTGAATAATATATTAACACGGAAAACTATAAAATTTGCATTTATATTGGAAATCATTAAAATGTGCAATATATTAGAAAAGATAAAAAACTGTAATAAATGATACTCTCTGACATTTTTCTCGTTTGAGAACAATTCGCATTCTAACTTGATCGAATCTAACTTGTCTCTTAATAAAACAATAGAATGAAATAGAGCATTCCGTAAACGTTTACGATGTTTTAATGGAATATCATGTTCGATTGCATAAATTTCCGTTTTTTTCCCCGTCTTTTTTTTCGAGCGTTATCGTAGGAAGATTCGAAGAGAGTCCGTTTTATATCAAAGTTTCCTAATCCATTGTACGAAACGCGCGTGGTGTATCGAGCCGTATTGCATCATCTTTCTACGCTTAACCTGCCGTGAAATGTTGTGAAACACGCCTAGTGACTCGATCCGTCAAAACTGCACGCCAAGCAGCGGCTTTCTAGGCCGATTCGGCGAGGGTGCATCCTCGCTGCATCGATGACCTCCAAGGACGACGACGAGACGTCACGATGAGAGTGGCGTGAAAACCAGCACGTGCGAGCTTTTTCGCAATTAGTACAAATTTACGAAAAGAAAAGAATTTACAAAAGAAGCGTATGACAGCGTGTTATCAGAATTTATAATCTTTTAATGCATTGCACAATACATATATACATCATAAATTATAAATTTCGTTCTACATTTACGTATTATTTTATTTGATCATTAAAGTAAAATTGTAGTATATATCATTAACTATTACGAAAATTGCAAAATGGTAGAGAACTTTTTGACTCAGTTTTTTATCAGGTCAGCAATAGCATTGTGAATCGCTTATTTGGCAAAATTGTAGAGAACTTTGACTCAATTTTTAATTAGGAATAGCTCTATATGACTAATATTCGCTACTTAAGAAACATCCTATAGACTGAGGGAAGTCGATAAATGTGTGACTTATATTTTTTTTTTTCAATATTCATGATAATCAAAAATGAAGATGAGAAGAGCTTACTCTTCAATGATCTTAATCTTGACAAGATCATCGTGACGTTGAGAAAGTCGGTCGTTAAAAAGTTATTAACAAAAAAAGTTTAAAAATAACGTTTTATTTCTGAAACCATCCCATTTGTCTACAAATCAATTATAGTCTACAGCATTATTTGCTTACATTATTTGTCGACAGTTCATTTGCGTACAAAAATTTTATCGCCTATAGCTCGATTGCTTATATCCACTTATGCACAAAATTAAGAGAAAAAGCACTTTTGCACACACGATATTATTGCGCACAAACTGCATAACACACATAATATTATTGCCTATAAATCGATTGCTTACGAGCACTTTTGCGCGCAAAGTTTCAAATAAAAATTTTATTTTTTATTACTTTTTAGTCGAATTATTTTCTTTCGAAAATCCAAATGGAAGTGCATCAAACATAAATGATTCGTTTCATTTGCATCTCGTTATGACGTTTGCATTGCATCTCAAGGACCCCACCTAAGCGTCCGTTCGATTATGTTCATTGCGCGCTTCGCATTCCATCGTTCGGTGTAGCCCTAATATTTAAATGTTACAATCGTCCCAGCGTATCTCGTCTGTCCGTTTCCTCTTTCCCGGAATAGAGAGGGAAAAGGATTCTCCTTCTCTGTCGAGGACGAAGTTTTTACTTCCCATCGCGCGAACGTGAACGTTACATTATGCAGAGCAATCGCACTGACCTGCCACCCGCTCGCGAATGCGATCCGTTTGAATCGGCACTAAGTATTGGCAGTAATCGGCAGCGTGCGAACTCTGCTATCTCTCGTCGGAAACTTCGCGCGAACAAATACTACTACTACTACTTCTACTACTACTACTGTTACAGTATAAAGGTGAAAAACGAGAAAGGGATGTGAGAAGGCTCGTGGGTTACAAAATCAACTAGCGTGGCTGGTGCAAGTCGAAGGTGGAAACGAAGTTAGCATATTTATCTGAATTGTAAACCAGAATTTTTCCTTCGCTTATTCTCCACAAACACAGATACTTTCCCACTAAAAATCTTATGTACGGCATTAAAATTTGCAATCTTGTAAATTAATTTTCTTTTAAGTATTCGTTCATTCTTCCTCTTATCAATTCAAAATGTATCTCTTCTTAATATTGAAATAATTCGTTAAAGGGCTCAGAGTAAAAGCAAGATGTATTTCGCTAATATTGTGAATTACAAAAACATTATATTTAATATTAACAAAACAGTATACATACATTTCGATACATCATTTTCAATATTAAAATTACCATGTATATTAAAATAATGGTATAATAAAATTCTAGAAACGTCTAACATATTACATATAAGAACCTAATTATTAAATATTTACGTTA
>NW_012130097.1:2826054-2857934 GCF_000143395.1 Atta cephalotes | reverse complement strand
ATATCAATATATTGCATAATACAATTATGACGTATATCCTGTACATGATATACAATATTTATATAATAATATACTAATTATTAATTATAAATAATAATAAAATAGTATATATATATATATATATATATATAATATATAATTACATAGTTATATTAATTATATACCTAGCAAATTATATTAGGTTATTAGCAGAAATTCGTTTCAAATCTTATATGTTCAAGACGCAATATTTTACTTAAAGAGTAACTTAATTTATTGAAGCATAATATATCTCTAGCTTTGTTCAATGACTTTGGCCCATATTTCGGGTAACTACATGTCCTTGCTAAAAAAACGAAAGTTTATCGGCAAATAATTAATCGAGGTGAATTTTGAGAAACAAACTTTCTAATTATCTTTTAAAGTTTTACACATTATTTATGCTCTCAATTGTCTTCTTTTAGTTACTATATTTTTGATGATTACATTTCTTTTTATAACCAAAATATCAAACGGTCTGAACGGAAAATTCAACGTAGGTAGTAAATGACCCACGCGACATGGAATGTATTAATTGAGATTCATAATACAGCCTCCAATGATTTATACTTAATAATACAGACATTCTTAACTTAAAATGGAGAGTCTAACCGCAGGTAATATTATTCAACTGACAATCGCAAAAATCTAAGAACACTTATAAAATAATTCATTTTTACAAACTACAATTTGTCTTGCAACAGTTAAGAGAAAACCGCAGGAAGAAGAATCGCCGTTGGAATTTTGAAATTATAAAAATTTAAGAACGATCGGTGGATAAAATAATTTTATCGAATTACGAGTATAATTGTTTGTCGTGTAACAGTTAGGAGAAAATCGCGGAGAGAAGAATCGCTGTTGGAATTTTGATATAATGTAACACTTTCACAAAGTAATGCTTTTCTCGGTCACGTCTGCGTGCGTATGCGTGCATGCGTATATTACAATCATTAGTGCAAGGACCAGTTTCTCTGCAAACCTTCTAATCAAGTATATTGTTGCTAAACTTCACGAGTCTGTCGATACTCATTTCTTGCAGGATATGGTAAGGATATATTAAGAATTTATTTAAAAATACGATAAACGCAGTGACGCAACGTTTTAATATTTTAGCTACACCAGTTTCTATTTATTATCGTATTATTAGTTTATTATATATGTGGAAAAAGTTATACAGAATGAGAATTTAAACATGGTGAAAGGTAATATATACTGAGAAAATAGAAAGAGAGAGTTAAAGAATTGAAAAAGAAAGTAGTGATAAGAATGAAGATGTGGGACAATGGAGAATTAGATAAAAAGAATCATCATATCAATTTTTTCAAAAAGCATTTTAAAGTTTAAAAAGTCTACTTTAAACAATTTTTATATTAAATTTTGTCCAATGATACATGTTTCATCAAATCATCATTGCAGCACTTCAAAATGAGACTGAACTATTACAAAAGATATCAATTTTCAATTTTATGTAATTTAAAAGCAAAATGTTGTGGAAATAATTCGAACGCAAATTTAAAATCATATTTTTAAAAATAAAAAAGAATTGTATGTTAAATAATATTGATATATTAATTGCTGGATTTTAAATTAGCTAATTATTAGGAATAGGTGGTTATATATAAATTTTAAAATAAACTAAATCTCATTTTAGCAAGTATAAACTGAAGGAAATAAATATTTTATTCTATTTTATTATTCGTTTAAGTCTACCATATCGTGCTATTGTCTTGTTGTCACGAATGGAACGTAATTTTTATTAATATAATATTGCGTTTTTATTGTTGGAGGTATGCGTTTTCTTTGCCTTTTCCATTTCGCAATCTTGAAAGCTCAGTTGAGCAGGTACATGTCTAAATAGAATTTACGCTCGATTATTTCATGAGCACACAGGAGTGTTTTCATCCGCGAATCTGTATGGGCAGCGCCAATCTCCTCCCACACTTCGACATTCTACTCGATATAACGGAAAGTTCAAGCAACTTTTGAGCAACTTTCAAGTAGATTTGTATTAAATTCTTTCAATAATCTGAAATCTGAACACTTCGGAATATCTCTATTAATTAATTAATTTTTTTTGTGTAACATTTATTATGCTTAAGAATTTAATTAACTGTATCTAAAGTTGTTTAATTTGTTTTAATTTAAATACTAGCTGTTTATATATTATTTTTGTTGAAAATTTATTAGATTTTCTATTGAATAATTAAGAAACATTTTTTAGTTTTTGATAAAAAATATTTCATGTGCCAAACACGAAGAGTACATTGTATTCATCTTTCAAATACTTTAAATTGTTCTTTAGAGGCAAATAATTTCTTATGCAAAGAAATTGCATATTTCCGGTGGAATTCTCAGTTATGTATACATTAAGGAAGAAATATGCGGGAACAGGCTCGTGCGAAGGACGAAATCAATCTGGTGATAACAGATCATACAGAGAGTGATCGATACAGTGGGCGATCTACTTAGTTCCAGTCATCGTTAGATAATTCAATGTTTCAAGGATAACGGTCCATGGAAAAGCGGCTCGCCTCGACGTAAACGTATCATCTACATATCCCGTTTCTCACCACTACCGGTCTAGTTTCGAGCCTGTTTATTTCTTATGGAGAAAATAGAAGGTTCGAAGTGCAAAGTAGGTCGGACGTCGCTACCAGATCGTGTTTCGGTTGGGACAGGTGAGTCTCCCCTATTTCCGGTGTACCCTACCACGTACATACAATTCGAATTCTTTTGACTCTCTGACTCACTCTGGGAGTGCATTAATGTAGCTTACACCATTTAATTTTAGCGAACTTTCAACTTCAAATTTTGATGTTCTAAAACAGATATATGATTGCCATTTAATAGAATTTCAGTTTCTAATTCTTTGATGCACATTTTGTATTACTGAAGACATCCTAGGTGGTGCATGAAATATCATATAATTTAATGTAAAGTAACACATTTATTTTTAACAAATTGACACAAAACTGATATAAAATTAACGCAATTAAACGCACAGAACTGACATTGAGTTACCAAAGTCGGAAGATTGAATAATTAAATGTATAACATTTAATGCGCCAGCCTGAAGCTTCAAATTCAGACGCAGCGAATTTCAAAATTTCTTCAATTTACTTGATTTATATGTTTTTCGGAAAATTTTTTATAATCGCATAGTTTAATCAAAGTACGAGATCGCGTGAACACATTTATCATCATACGTTTTTTCTCACATTCTCACATGCGAGAGTTAACGACTGACAGTCCGTTTGCGTCATAGCAAAATGTATAATTATATTAAATAGAATGTGTGCAAAGCACTTTTAATCCATGACATTTGTTACTGCGATGAAAAAATTATGACGAATTAACGCGACTGTTAAACGGCAACAAAACGCGCAGCACGAAGTAGAACGGGATAGTGTATCCCAAGACTTTTACTTGTTGGCATTTAAAGATAAGGTGTTCTTGCTTCCGAGAGAGTATTCACGAGTGAATATGTTCCACGGTGTCAGAAAAGAAAACAAATCCTGATAAGAAGTGTTTTCGACTTTAGCTATTTTGCGAACCGGGAGAATGTGCGAAAAGCGACACGAGCAACAATTATGGCAAGACTCTTTAACTATACGGATATATCGGGTGACCTCGAGACATCAGAAAACCAGCGAGGACGAGAACCGAGAGTGGGCGGTGCCTGTTTTTGCTCGCTTATACTCCTTTCCTTGCTCGCCAGGGACAAGGCGGATAAAACGCAAATCTATCGAAGAAATCCTTTACTTTCCTACTTTTAGAATTCTGCATTCGGAAATTTTAATAGAGGACGTTCTCACAAATCGAACGAAATAAGTGGATATTCTCTGCCTTCAGTCACTGTCAATCTTGTGGCTATTAAAGTCTTATTGTTGATAATTATTCTCGGGAATTATTGCGAATTATTGAACGAATATTCGTTTGCAATTATTCTTAATTCCGCACATTCGAGACTTTTTTACTAGTATGCATGACTCCCAGATAAAGTAAAATCTAAATAAATATTTAGAGAGACTTATTCTGATGTATCTTTGGAAGAGTCTTGGGAATTGGGAGTATTGCACTCGGGAATGCACTCTCCTGAGTAAGACGTCGGGGAGACGCAGAGAGGATGCACACTTAGGTCTGTTTTGCATTTTGCAAGAGATCGATCGCAAGCGATAGGTTTTTAGCGAGGAAAGATCCTCTTTGTGAGACAGGCATCTTTTTTTTCTTGCGTGAGACGCTTCGATTATATCTAAATTGTGCAACCGTCTTTTTACTTGTTTGCAGAAAAAAGATAAAGAGAAAAATAGAAAATATAATTCGAAAGTGGCGTAATTATTACTGTAATAAGGTTTAAGTAATTAATTAAAAATAATAAAAAAATTGAAAAATGCCTCTAGCGCGCGTATTTAGATAACAAAACTTAAGCATTTTTGTTTAATTAATTTTCGAAGTTTAAAAATTGAAGCTTAATTAATAAAATAATTATAAAATAAGATATAGCTCATGTTTCAAGTAAACGATAAATTTTAGAGATGACTTATATCACGTTTTCACAGTGGAAATAGATTTCTTCAATCTTAACTATCGCATATGACTTCTAGAGAAATAAATCAATAGTCTATATTTATCGTTACGTAAGTTAGAGATGAGTTTTAAATCCTTTTAACATTAAATCCTTTTAACAAAAATATATTGCGATATAAACTTTCGACATCATATGAATCGCGTGATCGTAGAGATTTTGTAACAGAATCAGACCACGAGCGATTTTATTAAGCGAAATTTTATTAATCTTATAAGAGAGAAAAATATAATTATTTTTTTCCTACATGTACACTATTTCATTATAATTTATATTACCTTAGTGTATAATCTTAATTAAAGTTATAAAGATTAATATTTAAATTAACTCTAAAACACACACCTTTTGAAAAATTTTGAAAATACGCATCATAGATCTAAAAAATCCACTGTAATTTTAATAGGCTTTGGTTTAGATTAATAATTGTACACTTTTTTTTGTTTTGAAACTGAGATTTAGGAATATACTTGTATAGGTTGTTAATACTAAACAAACTTATATTATTAAATTATACAATAAAACTCTCTCTTTTCTTTTCTTCGTGTACCGAGCAAGTGATTGGGTCTGGGAGATCTATGTATATATTCTAGGATTAAAGTGAGATAGTATATGGAAGAAGTCCTTGGGAAGAACACTTTTCCCAGGAGATAAGATATCTTTCTATCTCGTGGGATTTTGTCAAAATCTTTCTATCTCGTGGCCAAACTCTAGAATCTCTACATGGCTCTAACTTTAATCTAGTCCTTGTCTTTGTCTTCAATTTACACCACTTTTCAAAATTATGAAATCTAATACAAATATCGTGACATATACATGCCTTGCGCATACACGAGGCTTGCCACGAGGGGCAGGATGATCCCGTACATCAACATTATTCTCCTCAAATTGGCGGGACGACGGCGTGATCACATTGACGATCCAGCAAACCACGAACCACCTTAACACTCGAATATCCGCGAGATCCACTCACAAGGGGTCTCTTGAAAGCACTCGCGCACTATGAACTTTCACGAGAAATTTATTTCTTCCCTCGTCTCCGATAAAGCCAATGAAGTTGATGAAGCCGAAATGTTCTGGGTAGAACAATCTGAACAATCTAAGAATGTTGTGTTTCACCAGAGTTTAAAAGCCTCTCGCTCTTTAGACTCTTCAAGATTTTATACCTTCCTGATCTTTTATTAAAGCGCTTAACGATTCTACAGTTAATTCCTTTGCACTATGATATTTCTAGTTAACAGTTCCGTGCTAATTCTTTGATTATCTACGCACTCGTCACCAACTCCTCGATCATAACCGAATATATTACTTAATCCAAGATCATTTGAATGGTTAAACTTCGAACTAACTGCGACATGGTCGAGCGATTGTTCTTTCTTCAGGATTCTCCATGATGCGTTCTGATCCCTCGTCTTTGTCAGCTCGCATTCGCAAGATTATATCCTCGGATCTGATGACATTCGATTAACGCGAACATATGTGAACGAAAAATTCACGATTACAACTTGACAACAACAATGAAATTAACTTGACGGCATTTTACCCGCAGTTTTGCTCGCCGTGCAACAAGTCGGGATAACTGACGATGATCCGTTCCCTTCACCGGTCGACCATCGAGTGCTCCGGGCCTCAGGCCTGCTTTGCTCTCTCGACGATGAAAGTTTTGCGCCGAGTAGAGACCAGCCGAGTCGGAGCAGCAACTACATTCAGCTAACGTACATTATGCTGCTACGTTTTCATGTAGCGTAACATCAGCTTTAACTAGTTTGTTAGACCTTTGTTTGTATATATGTATCTTTAGCCGCCATAGTTTTGTTGCTCATTAAATGCCACGAGAAGAATAGTGAATATTTTTAAGAAGGAGAAATTAATTTTAAATAAATACCAGTGATTTTTTTGAAAAAGTACAAGTTAATTTTTATATAAAAAAAAGACACTGAAATAATTTTATTTTTATAACCATTGCAAATACAGAAATAATTAATTTTTATAATTTTAATAAGCACACAGGAAGAACAAGTTCATTCTAGTGATCAATTTGGACCTTCTACATAATTATTTTAATAATTCAACAAAATTATTTTTCGATCTGTATCTAACTAAATTTTAGAACAAGACCGAAACGTCTATATTATTATTTTTTACGGACAGTTGAGAAAATTTTTTATTATTAACAGAATTAACTGAATTATATTCAATTTCAGCTTATATTGGCAATTTTAATTTTTATTTTTTTCATTAGAGCTTATATTTCTATTTTTGATATTGTAAATTTTTAGATATTTTAAATTGTTCTTTCTATGCATGTAAGATTAAAATTTAAGAAAAAATAGCATAGGACTTGTTGCAAAGAAATAATAGAATTTATTAAAAAAAAATAGAAAGATCGACATTCTGAAAATAATTGAACAGAAATGGTTCGATAATGGAAATGTTATGTTTGACAGGTGCTACTAATTCTCTGCAATTTCTTGCATTAATGCATATATTATCTAATTCATACACACATACACATATGCAAAATGCAGCTGCGTATAGTTTTGATTACTTAAGAACTTTCACGTAAATTTCTAAAATTAAATACATCTCTTTATTTTATACTTTATACTTAAAATTTCAGTAAGAAACTAATATATAAATGATTTTATAAAAATGAGTTTTTGAAATTTGA
The DNA here is from genome assembly GCF_000143395.1 of Atta cephalotes. Lineage (NCBI taxonomy): Eukaryota > Metazoa > Arthropoda > Insecta > Hymenoptera > Formicidae > Atta > Atta cephalotes. Next base: position 2,850,663 of record NW_012130097.1, on the reverse strand, counting down.
TGCAAACATTTCGTATAAATAAGAAATGCTTATTCTACTCTCTAAATTCTTTGAAGTGGAATCTCACTCTAAAGAGTGAAAATTAAGTCAATCTTGAAAAAGATCTTTAAAGATTTCACTTTTCAAAGTGACAATTTACTCTAAAGCGAGTATTATGAAGAGAAGTTCATTCCGGCTTGACATCATCAACCAAACCGATATAATTTCCCAAATTTATAAATTTCTTAAATTTATCGATGCTAAATCCCTCAAATTTCCTGTTCCAATTATCCTTCGATAACTTAGAAATATGATTATGTTTTGATCAAAACCGGATTAGACTGAAAAATCGTCTATGACCGATCGACCCCCTTTTGAAGTTTGCAGTAATGTTGGATTGAACCGGTTTCATCGTAAATAGTATCCACGAGGGTGAACCGCTTTAATTGTGATTTGGTATAATTGCGGTAACCGTCGATCGACAATAGTATGACTGACAATGAGAAAATAAAAATTATTCAAGTATCAATAAGTAATCAAATATATTCTTTTCTAGAAGAGGACTTAAGTCATATATTATAGACTAAAAAATTTTCCTAAGATTATTTTAATAATTTATTTAATCCTTCCGAATAAAATTCTATTTAGACTTACAAAACAGAAAAATATAAAAACGATAAAATTGTTTCTTTAATTAAAAAAGATTAATAATAATAATGACTACTGTCAAACCGACAAATATAAGACTATTTTTTTAGACTACGAATGAGATAAAATAATTTTTATAGACAGTGTTGTTGAAAATGAATCTGTAAATAAAATTGTTCTGTCACGTTTTTGAGAAAATTGACTTAATAGTGCTGAAAATGGCATTTTTCGACCTTTAAGGTACCTTTAAGCTAAAGTATTTTATTTATGGATTTGTCTTTAGTAAAAAAAATGTATAAAAGACAACTACTATGCTATTTTATAAAAGAAGAAACAATTACACTGAAAAAAAGGAAATTTAAATCCATAATAAAAAATTTTCAACAACAAAAAATCTATAAGAATCACTTTATCCAATTCTAAAATTCGTGTCGGACAATGTAATTGTATTTATTGCATTTATACATTTTTCTGTTATAAATGTAAATAGAATTTCATTCAAAAGGATATCAATAAATTAAAATAATCTTAAAAACTTTGACGCAATTTTAAATTCTCTCGATGGAAATATTTACAATTCCTACAAATCAAAATATTTTTCGAAAATCTGGTCTTCTCTCAGAGGAGTTCTAGATTTCACTTCAAGATATAATCGAATATGATTAAAAGCCTCTTGACTAAAATGCATCAGGAACTCTGGAATTCTTTGGTCAACAGTCAAACTTAATTCTACAAAATTTGAAGAGAAGGACTCTACCTTCGCGGATATCAGCTCAAGGAAAAAACACGTCAGTCGTGGTCAGTGACGCAAAGTCGCCAGTAAGGTTACCGCAGCTTTACCGTTAAGAGTCCCCTCTTTGGGCCTTCGGCTCCCTGCCATTTCTCGAATCCATTCCTGACTCTCCTCCATCTCCATGTAAACCCGCTGCGATATTCCGCGCGATCGCGTTTCCACTTCGATGTCTCGCTCCCTTCCTTGCTCGCGTATACTGTCTTTTTTTTTCATCTACGTAAGCCTGGGCCCCTTTCACCTCCAGCGACGTTTACCTCTTCTCCGTAGACACTCGAGAAACAGAGGCACAGATACTTCTTGACGCATTTTTAGAATAAGAAATTAGCGAAATTTAAAAAACCGTAGTGTCCTATATATTGTTGTCCAAGACATTGTTAATCGATAGAATTCCAGAAAACTGAACTTCCAAATTGAAACATTTGATCACGTAATTAAACAGCCGTACTAAATTTCTTGCTTTAATTGTTGAATTTATACTTTTCTCTTTAAAATTTATAGCTTTTTCATATAAATTTTCATAGTGATAACATCGAATGCAACGAAAATGGATGAATTTTTCGCTTTTTGTGGAAAGATCACTTCTTTAAAATGATAATTACAGATAAGTTGAAAATACAAATTAATACTTTGAAAAAGTTACGTCTGCTTTTTTTCTATAAGATCTTCAGGCTGTTACAATTATAATTAATTATAATTAATATCTGTGTTAATTATTATAATTCTGTAAAAAAATTTTGCAATCCATAGTCAGTGCGATAATTTTGATTGTATTGTAATTCGTATTATCGACAAGATATTACTAAAAATTGCCAACTCTGGGAAAATTTTCGTGACTACATTTGTACTACAATACAATAAGGATTCGGGGATAATTGAAGAACGATGACATTACCAACAATTGATATGAACAAATAAATAATTATAAGTAGTTTAAAAATATAGATAATAAAAGTAATAACTTTTTGATACCAAAACCCAGCGTATGTTTCTCATTTATTTTTATTAATTGATATAAATTTATTATTATATAAATATTTAATTATTATTATAAATATTTGAATAATATACTTTTTGTTATATGAATGCTGCATAAATAAGTATGCATATTTGTAATGCTATATATCTTAGATATGCCGTAAAATTACATTTTCTTTTCTAAAGTTATCATCTTATATTTATTGATAATCGAACTTTGACGATAAAATTAAAAGCACAGTTTTTAAAAATAAAAATCGAGTTTTAAATGAAAATTGAGTTTTAAACATATATATATATATATATATATACATGTTTAACAAAACTAATAAATCATATAAAATTAGTACTAAATTATTTAATTTTTTAAGATGGCCCTACACGATCGATCAATAATACTGAGTATCAGTAATATTGAATCACTGACAATATTATTGATAATATATTTCATTTCACTTTTATGAACATTTTTTTTGCACATAATACGACATGGATCTTAATAAAGCAATATTGATAGGATCTTTTACTTTTAATAAATCACTTAAACTTCAAGGAAAATGAACAATAACGCGAAAAATCAGCTGTCTTTAATAGAATATCTCGTCAGTATTCGTAATTCTATCATTCCAACATTCTCTTTAAAAGGAAGAATTCCGAGCATAGCCATAATATCGATACTTTGTTTGAAATTACAAGAGACGGAACATTAATAATATTTCGTAATAATATTTCGGGTTATTAAAACATAATTTTGTCTTTCAATCCATGCTCGCACGATTCCTCAACGAGAAGAGTGATGCATTTAATGATCGGCGGCTTCATTATTTGATTGTTTAAAATTTGTTTGTATACTGAATGATTCATTCAAATTCCAAATCATTCCAAATATCAAATAGCGTCATCTGACAGCTTTTCGTAGTACTAGTTTAGGTTAGCACGCAGAATGGTGACAAGTGGAGTAAAAGTAAAGGCGCAGTGCGCAAGGGACACGCAATTGCTCCGAGTTCTGATGTTTTTCATATGGCGGATGTCCGAGGGACAACATCGGTGTCAATAGGAAAAATTATGACTTTTCCACGGGACAATCGATAACGCAATCCTTTAATTGTTAATTCAATTAGGAAGATGTGTGAGTATTCGAAGATTGTATACTGTCATTTAAAAACGGTTCTCATTTAGTGTCGTTTCGTATGGCCTACTTTTGTTTCCTTTCAGAAGTGATCTACGCTGCATCAATGCATTAACTCTTGCCATTGGTTACTGCTTCTGTAATATTCAGCGATGAATGTTGTTAACTGTATATCGTGTCTGCTTCCTATGTGCTCGAAATGTTTGCGCGTGAGGCAGCGATGAGTTTTATCAGACGATTTGTCTAAAAGAGTTTAGCTATGGCTGAAGGAACGGAGCCAAAATCTATTGATGGCCAAATCTCGAGGGGTCAGTTAGAAATAAATGAATGTCTCGGTAATTGGTTGACGTACTTACAGGTTGGTACACTCAATGTAATACTTTCCATTGTCACACAAAATCAAATCTCGTACCAAATCGAATCTCTCATACTGCAGACACTTAATGGCTTATGTACAGCTGGTACTAAACTGGCTCAATCTCTGCAAGCACTTCTCTCCGTGCATGATACAGTGGCACAGTGCCGTCTGACAGGCCAGTGTTTAGCTGGGTGGGAAGAATTAGCAAGAGCTACGCACATAGCCAGCAGCACTGTTAAAAATCATGTGATCACTGCTCTGAGGGATCATGAATCTCGCGACAATGACGGAGACAAGCATGTCAGTAATTTATATTCATTCAAGCTTTGTTGTTAAACTATTGGCGTAACTGATAGGACACTTCCACTTTTTTAGGATATTCTCAGAGAAAATCTCTTGACATTCGTAAACTTGCAATATCAGTTCTGCGTTGCTTGTTGCGAGTGTTTGGGTAAGTCTATATTATTAAAATTGTATAATTCTTAGTAATATATATAAAACTTAAATATAAATCGAATGAAAGAATAAGATTATTTTAAGAAAATATTAATACACTTTGATTGTCGTATGGATTTTTGTTATCGGTTTCCTGACAACATTATTATTTTTTATATAACATAATTTTAAGTAAACTTTTCGCATTAAAATATATATTTTTTAATAAAAAATATGTTTTTAAATAAAAGTTTTCGACAAAGTTGTGATAGATTCTTCCAGAGTTTACAATATAAAAACAATTCAAAATGTTCTTAATTAATATATAAATGGTAATAATAAGTGTCAAATTAACACTAAAATTAATTCGCCCTGAACTCACGTGGATGGATTCAATTGGATACACACGGTGTGAAAGTGTTAAAATAGCTGACCTAGCATTAAAGCAATCAACTGTAATAAAAATTGAAGTAGGAAATTTAACTGATTATATTTCAGTTTTGGAAATTAAGATTCTGTTTTTAATTGCTGATTCAGGTGGCATGGCGGAATGCTCTTGTTCTCAAAGCGGTAGTGGCGATTGCGACATTGCTGCGCTTCAGCAATGCTTCGAACGTCTTTACAGTTCGCCGGTACCGCCAATTTCCTCCTCGTCCACCCAGCAATCCACACAAAATTGTCGGAGGTCTCCTTTGCCATATTCGTTGTTTCCTCTGCAGGTAATTGGCATGTTCGTGAGCTCGCGACCGTTCTTTATCGTATTAAGCGCGTCATGCTCGGTTTCGTGTGTCAAGGTTCAGAGGAGATGGTCAGAAACGGCGGCGGCAGAAATGTCAGGCGAGTCCGTCGAGAGCACGATGAGACGTTGGTCGATGCCCTGGGATTGCAAACATGTTATAGAGTGGCCACGCCAGGATGCAAGGTCGCGTTTAAGGGTGCCTCAGCAAGATCGTAGTAGATCGACCACGCCTGATTCGGTGTGGAAAACGATGGCTAGTCAGGACGGTCTCCAGGAAGCTATTCAATTATTGTCTTGCAAGCCAGGTAGCAAAACTTCAATCCCTCGCGATGGTTTGCAACATGATTTTATGAAGGAAATTTCGCGAAAAATTATCCTTTAATGCGAGTCAAAAATTGTGACTTGTATAGCCGAGCCCTATCTCTACGAAATTTAAAATAATTATCTGAAGACGAATGCTCGATTTCAAACTGAATATTCAATATATTTGTAAAGCGACTTTTCTTTCCTTCGTAATTTTGTCTGATCTTTGTAAGATTAGAAGGACTTGACGAACTAAATATAAATTGTAGCTATCTCGTTTTTCGCGTTCTCGAATCTTACGATTCGAAGGTTATACGTTGTGCAGGAGTTCGGTCGTCCAATCAACTCTCGGCTTACACTAGTCAGCATATCCCGGGCGTCACTTTGACAACCTGCAATTTCGACTCGAATTACGATTCCGCTATTTGGTCGGGATCGCGTAGGATAGGATCACCTAGATGTTGGCCTCAGGATTCTAGTGACCATTCCGATCAATCTGGGCATCGTGATAGCGATCACAGTGTTCACAGCGAACATAGGGATTCGGGTAAGATTTCTCTCATTGTCGTTTACTGATGATGATACCGATGATGAAAGTGGTTAATCTGATAAGAAATCGCGAAGGAATTGATACTGTAATATTGCTGCAGAACAGAGCGGTGCCAGCGGCAGTCACGGTGATAGCAAGGACAGCATTCACTCTCATTGCGATCATAGAGAGATCGAAGCCGGTGAGTGCATTAACCATCGTGGTCGTAATATTTTATATCGTTAGAATGTTTCGAGAGTGGCGTTAAGGCTCGATTGAGCACGATGATCTCATATCGAACATTTTTTTTTAAGGTATAGCTGATACATTGCCGTCTCGCAAGAGCAGCTCGTCGACCGATTCTTGCGTTTCGGTACACAGCCGATCAGGTTCTGAAAGCGCGGGTGGCGGGGTAAATAAATGAGTTCAGTTATTTTCTCACTCATGGAGAGAAAGAAAATTGAGAGTAAGTGAGTGAGTGAATGAGAGAGGGGGAGGGAGAGAAAGAGATGGAGAGAAAGAGAGAGAATACAATGTTAGTAAATCTAGATTTATTAAACTGGTATCTTCTAAGACACCTATCTTCACCGATATATTATGATAAAAAAAAGTGTTCGTACACTAATATTTTTCACATCACAAACTTTGGATTTCGTAATCCAGAGTAAAGATAAATTTTATATACAAGAAATATGAAAAAGAAGATTTAAATAAAATGACTAACAATAAGACGCAATGCTACAAGATGATACATATAAGATGCATACAATTGAAAAAAAAGAATGATAGCGTACGAATAACTTTGAAGTTCGTAGCAGACCATGAATTGGAGATTAAGGATTGAAATTCAATTAATTAGATTCTTTAATTTTAATCCGTTTCATTCTGTTTGATAGAATATTAATCTTCAATTCGCAATCCTGTCTTCAATACATAGTCTTTACTATCATAGGCTTTACTTGCTACGGTTACATTCTTCTATTTACACTCTTTTGTTATGTTACACGGCGATATTATCATAGAAACTAGTCTGTCGCTTATTCTCTCGTCCTCCTTTCTTATACAGCATAAACGTCGTTGATTTTAGGAATGCACGAGATCACAATTATACTCGATGTGGAGCGGTGGCGATCTGTCCTTCATCAAGTTGCCGGAGAGCAACGAAGTACAAGATGAACATCCACCTACTTAAATATCTGATATTTTTGCTTTATATCCAAAATGTGTCCGAGAAAACTTAACCTTTGAATTACTGAATCATGAAATAACTCTTTCTAAGAAATATCTTTGAAGAAATTTCGCACATTGAGAAAATACAACAAACTCAATATATTTCTCTTGAAATTATTTTTGAAAAACATAAAATTCTTTTAGTTTACACTTTATTTATTCACAAGGAATCTGTTTTATATGTATTTTGTTGTATTTGGATTTTCTGCATTTCGCGATTCAAATGATTCAGTGATCCAAAATTAAACCATCGCCACGATTAAACTTGTTGATCCGTGAATTCACTTAATAGAGATGCGATCAATTTTATTTGTGATGTATACATGTTTGATATTTATGATATATGGCACGAGTTAGTACGTGCCTATTAAGTGTACAACTAAAGATAGAAAAATATATGTATAAAGAACGTTATATAGACTACCCACTTTGTAATACTTACGATCAATCACACAACTGAGTTCACAGAAGAGCATTTAACATTAAAATTATTGATTAATTTCTGCTATTTAAGTATATCAGATAGATTTTTTTAAGGGATAAAAATAAATTAAATAAATAAAATATATATATTTTTTAGACAACAGGAAAGTAAATTGATCAATTTAATTCAATTTAAATATTAAAAAAAAGTCATAAAAATATAAAAAAATGCACCATTATAAATTTGAGGCATTCTTTTTATTAAAAATCAATCATTTTAACTACTTTGGTAATTTTAATGTTAAAAGCGTTTATTATATTTAAAAAGTTTTATTAATTCAGTAAGTATTACGAAGTATAGTTCTGCGTTAAAAAAATGAACGTTCTGTATGTTGTTAAAACTCGTATATACAGATGTACGCATGACCCAATTGAGGAGTATCGTTTCACTCATTTACGAGGATTACTCTTCTCCATTCTCTCAAATTCCACTTAACACCAAAGTGCACGTGCATGCGATCGTTATTTACACGCTCTGTTGGATAACGCGAACTTTGAGTGTCTTCATATGCGTCTCGTTAAACATCATTGGGTGCTTTCCATTTAATGACGCAAGTCGACACAAGTGCCACTATGTCCTTGTTACTCGAAATTCTGTTCTCAATCATCAAAAGGGAAACGTCTCTGTTAAGCTACTGATTCGGATAGCTAGTGATTTCTGAACGGATCCTTTACAATATTGGTTTAAATCTTTATTTTGAGATTATTCTCCACACGAGAATAATCTTTGACTCAGCTGTAGTTTTATAAGAGGGACTCTTTCTATCCATATTATCGGCAGGTTAATTGTGTCATAATAAGTGTTAAGGAATGTCTCTCGTCATTTTAAGATTTATACATCAAAATTTCTGTTATCAAGAAACTAAAGGCTTGCAAGATAATTGTCAAAAATAGAATAGGATTAATAATTCTGATTTTGGGACTTTTGATGGAGATTCGACAAAAGTAGCAACCGATCAGCGACAGAATTCTCGTCGAAAGTCGTCGTGTAGTATAGATGATAGGAAGACTTCTGATTTACCATCTGTATTATACGACCTTCAACGAGGATTTTGTCACTGACCTGTTCCAATTCAAATTGGATCCTTTAGAGGTCTTGGACATCGTTACGTGAAGTCGCGGTTTTGACAGCAGGGCTCAGGAATTCTCTAGATTGCTGCGATCTAACTATGTGTAGCCTCCTCGAGGAGGATGTCATCAGATCTTCGGATTTGTTTCATTGCATGATGCTATAATGGATCAGAAAACCATAAAGAGATTTAAAAAAAGAAATATATCTTTATTTTACTCATTAAAAAAAGAAATATATCTTTATTTTACTCAAATGTTAAGAAAGATAGAATGATGTTTCTGTCGACTTGTATCACTAAATAGAAAGTCTTTACTGAATCGATCCTAAAACATATCACATTCCATTCGAAGAGATGTGTTCTACTTATCGCTATTGCGTGTATACCAATTGTCCTAGAGATGCACAGTGTTACCGCTCGTAAATTTTCGAACACTTCATATATATCCCATACTACATAAATAGAATTCAGTATATCTCCGTATTACATAAATAAAAGTCAAATAAAATAGAGTCATTGGTCTATTTTTATGATTTTTATTTCAAATGATTTTTAATTTATTTTCGGGGATTTTTACTCATCTCATTTTTCCTCTTATATACCTCTTTTACAATTATTAAGCTTTTACATATAAAATATTTTTAAATAAGATAACATTAAACTTCGTCATAGACTACGGTTCTATTTTATAATATCGCCAAAGTTATAACATCCGATATAACTACTGACGTTAAACGCCATGTAAATGCTATTTTAGTATAGCGATAATAGCGATGAAGTTCGTTTTACTACGTCAATGTAATTACGTCGTCGTGAAATAGCGTTACACGGCGTCAGTAGTTATAATATCGAATGTTATAATTTCGACATAAATCAAGTAAACGTAATAACATACGGTAAGTGGAAATGCTTTAAAGTTTCTTTACAAGCATTGTTTTACAGAATGTCCGGAAATTTATTAGCGGTATTATAATTTGCGATGTTTCTAGAGGAATTTTGAGAGATTTTCTAATCGAGAGCGATTTGTTGTACAATTTTATGGCACGGACGCGATAATAAAGATTTTCATTATACGAAGAACTTAGCCCGAGTACTTAATAAAAAAAATTATATATTATATAATATTGTTTTTTACAATATTATATATTATACGTCGCCGTGTGTGTCATGTACAAATAAGACTCTCTCCAATAAAACTTGTGCCTGGTTCACGCTTGACACGCGTAGATTATTTAGATTATTATTATGTATATTCCCACGTTACAGTCGATAGTCGGCGACTTCGCGTACTAAATTATAAAATTTGTTAAAAACCTTAGGGACAACACTCTAAAATTAGGCTTACACTTAGTTTTGTCACAATTGCGATCGATTTTCCGGATTATTCAAAGTCATATTCGAGCGAATCGCTGTGTTCAAAGAATCAGATTATGAAGGAAACACCCATGTAAAGTAATTCTAAGTCGCAGATTCACTAACTTATTATTATGAAGTTTAGACGATTTCCCGAAAAGATATTCCAAATATCAAGATTGTAGTCTCACTTTTACACGGTAATAAAACGATTTCTTTACAAGAACAAATAATCTCGCGATCATAATTTTATCGGAATGTCTTTCACGCAAACACTTTTCCCCTTGTCGCATATATTTTGCACGAAAGAATGACGAGGGAAAGTCTCATAGACGAACGCGATGGCTAATCCTCTACGCTCAACACATCTTCGTCTTCATCTTCGTCCTGACCGTAATCGTCATACGCTGTTTGCGTGTCCTTCAGGTCATCTTCCTCCTCCTTATCCCCCTGCGAGCACAGCGTGCATCTCGATTCATTGATTCCGTAGTTGATGCACGTATCGCCTATACACTCGCAACAGCCATCGTGGAACCACCTGTAGCTCGTGGCGCCCATGCTCTGGCAGGATGCCCGACATTTGTTCCAGGAATTGCATTGCGCCATGAACGCGACCGTGCAGTTCACCGTCATCACGTTTGGCTTCAACGGATGCAGCTCCTCGTTCGCGGCCTCTATCAATCAAAATGTATCATTACAACTCATGGCAACTATAATCAACATCATTAGCATCTCAATGAGCTTTAACCATCACAGAATCTTTAACGCGTCGCAATCGCTTAATCAAAACAAAAAGCCATAATACATCAAAATGGTTCCAAAATAATTATACTGTTCAATACCTAAATTCTCTCAGAAGTTTCATAGTACATATTCTGTAGATTTTTTTGTGCTGAATATGATGCCATCGTTAGAATTCGTATAGCGCACCGGGATTGAGAATCCTAACTTAAACGAAGAATTAATTATTTCTGGAACGCAGATAAAAAGAGTCACGAATCAATCATGAACTACTACGACTGTATACTATATTATAGAAGGAAAAATAGAGGAAAGAAATATTAATAGAAGGAAACTATCGTGATTGCGGAATTTAAGAGAATGGTTTGAGATGAGTTCTAACTAACTCTTCAGAGCTGCAGTCAACAAGATTAGGATGGTCTTGATTATTGACTAATCTTCGATAGAAGAAGGAATAAGAAGAAAAAAATCAGAGTTTTTTTTAAATCAGGCTTTAATAAATTAAAATCAAAAATTACCTTACTATTACATTTATTAAAAATTTATTAAAAATATTGATAAAAATACGTGTTATTTTTTATGATCGTGTTTAGCACGAAAAAAATGTTGAAATATATATAACACGTTAGAAAAAGTGTATTTTTTTTTTATTGAACTATATATATGTTTATAATTATACAGAAAGTCAAACAGCTTGATGAAAATAAGTTGTATAATCAATTAAAATTCATTTAAAAACTCTTGAATTGTACTTTTTCGTATCGTGGAATTTATTTAGAAACAATTAAGATTTTGTTCTGCTATAAAAAAATGTTCTGTTACAAAAACATTTTTTTAGTTTATTTTATCTTAATTTATTCAAAATTCTACATGCTACGCAAAATTTTATGTGTTTAATACGTAAAAATCTTCGGGATATGTACTATAATACTTTGAAAAGAAAAAAGATGACTTTTTATCGAACAGTATTTTATTAAAAGTCATTTTTCAATAAATCATTGATTAATTTTTGTCATTTTCACATTATCGTGACTTTATTCTATTTGAGCGGCTCATCGATATTTATTGTGTTATTTAATTTATGTTTACATATTCCGCGAAGAAGTTGTTTCTTTTCTACGTAACATTCATTCTGATGAATTATTTGCACGCGACACGCGTGATCGATTGATCAACCAATTCGTATGCGTCGACAGTTTCTAGTGATTCTCAGGTATGGTAGGAATCGTGTACTTTCTCTCGGTGGTGTAATTTCGATACTTACGTATATGATATTTCATTTCGTTCTCGTGTTTCGGCGCGAACACCGTCATGTCAAAATCTACTGGATATGTGAAGGTGAGCCATCTCTCGTGTGGATCCGCCTCGGCTGTGAGTGCTTGAAAGAGCGCTGGCACTGGTTCGCTGAATTCCTCCACGTGAGATTTCCTGCTCAACGGATTGTCGGTGATATTCGGCTTCGGGCATAAATCTGAACACCCATAGAAATGTGTTATATCATTTATGTATAAATGGTCGCATGAAAATTATCCTTAAAAAGTAAAATTAAACCAGATTAAGGCGGTTTATAAATTAGATACCCATCTCCTCCGTTCCCTCTCACCCGTACAAAGCATTTCAATAAATTAAAAATCGTTAATAATATTTAATTATAAATTTTATTTTTTTACACAGTTGTTATTTCAAGAATAACATCGACATATTTTATAGAATATGCTTGAAATAGTGATCAGAAAAGAAATAATTTATTTTAGTTCACATCAAAATGCAATTTATAACTATTTTCGATGTACATTACAGGCAAAGCGACTAGTCACGTATGACATTTACCAATATTTATGAAATGTTGATTATTAGTACACTAGTCAATTAGGAATATCTAAATCGTCTTATATTCTTAGTTTTATATACATCTATTTTTTATGTGAGCCGCATTTTAATTCATAATTAAATGACATTCAAAGCCTATCTAAATTGAATCTTTCTCCAATCACTCATTCTAATCTCAGAATGATTATCAGAATCTTTATATAAGAATCTATAAAATGTTTTGTTTAAACCTTAGTTTAAAAAGATTATTGTATTAAATCAATTTTATCGATTACTAAAATTAATTTAATTAAATCAAAATCAATTTGTTATTAAATAAAAGGAAATTTTGTTTAAAATTAATGCAACGATAGCTATAATCCAAATCTATTCGTTTTTCAATTTTCTCTCAGTTCAACCGTTTGTGCTTGTTAATGCATTGTATATTGTAATTGTTAACATTTAATAACTTTTAATAAATTACTACCTTATTAGGATAGACTGAATTTCTAATAACTAGTAATTCAATACATCTAGTAATTGAAAGATAGTATTGAGAAAGATTTGATTATCCTCGGTATTATCTTACCTACGCACGAACAGCATTCGTCGTACAAATAGCTCAAGCACGAGAAGCAGTCTTTGCAACAAGTGCAGGTGACCAGGTCACATTTACAGCTTTGCGTCAGCATGCACTTGCTCACGACACTGGCGCAGATCGCCTCGTTGCACGCTTCCGAGCGTTTTGTCGCGGTCGTCAACAACAGAATCCCGACGGCGGCCGCGACAAACAATGCACTCCAACTCGTCATCCTGTTTGGGATAGTTTCTATTAGATTCTCTTACTTGACTTGTACTGCGATACAAAATGTCCCACACACTCCGTGAATATTATTACAAGCTTATATACTTCAAAGAAAGATGAGAGGGCAAAGATCCTTCGAAATTAGATATACAAACATAATAAAATATGTACAAACACATAAATAAATAAACTTTGGAATCTTCCAATTTAAAGAAATGTTTTTAAAATTGTACTGAATACTAATGTTATAAGAGATTTGAATTAGTACATTAACAAACAGCAGTTTGTTGAGGTATATAAAATATCACAGTTTAAAATCTTTGCATTGAATAAATCATTAATAAATTGAATAGTTTTATATATATATCATACATTGGTAAATAAAAAAAAGATATAGAAATTCTACAGTTAAATGAAGTACGAAGGAATTTAATGCAAGTTATAAATAAAATAAAAACTATACTAAAATACAATATTTCGAATTTTCTATATAATTAAAAGAAAGATTATAAGAAGAAGAAATCATTAAAGAGATCGGCATTTTTTAAGAGAAAACTAAAAAAGAATAGAACAATTTTAGATTTCAATTTATCATTAATTGTAAATAATAAATTGTAAATAATAAGAATGAATATTATTTAAATTTTTTCTTCTTATAATCAACTTATACATCTTATCAGAATAACATATTTAGGGCTAGTTGTTCCATCTTCAAACAATGTGGTAATTTATCTACTGAATAAACCAAAGAGTAAACGAATAAAGAGATAAGAGAATAAGAGAGTAAGACAGTGAGCGGAAGTTTACCAAAAGGTGAAACAACTTAGCCTTAATATATTTTGTTTTAATCTATACGACAGAATAGTTTTCTAAGATATAGAAAATGAGAGATAAGAACATCGAATAGCAATATGTTAATAATATCTTGTGTAATCGTTGCAGAATGTCTAAAATACAATCTTTTTCACATAGGAAATTTTCCTTTAAGACTTTATAGAAATCGCAGAGACTATGGTAATGGTACTAAAAGCTAAACCACACAGACCTACTTGATCGTGTTACCGGTGAAAAATTATACGGCCGCGTTCAACGCAGTCCACGTGATTTTTGTATGCACTTTTTTCTACTCATGCGTAGATTATTGTTTGTCTGCTCTTAGATGCTGGACAGTGTATGATTATAACGTTTCCCTACTCGCATCACTCCCGAAGTGACGTTACGGAGACGAGAAGAATGATTATGCCGACGAGGCCCGATTAAGATTATTAAGAATATTCACGAACGTGAGTCAGGGTGTCATTAAGCGAGAATGCGTGCTAAAAAGAATGAAATTTCAGTCTCTTCTCCTGGCAAGCGCTGCTCTAACGTGCTAACCCGAACAATCAGCGTAATGCTGCTCCTATCCGTTTCAGGGATAACACTGCGCGAGGTCACTGTTTAAACTCGTTTAAGCCTTTGCAAATTCGGAATCTCTTTAGTAATACGATTGGAAGTGATTTCGTTTCCTGCGAAGGAATTGTCGCGGATATTCCGGGGCTCATTTGCTACGGCGAGGCACAAAAATGGATTTTCTTTAAAGTTATAAACGCAAATACCTATAGAAAAGATTTTTGAATCGAATATCATTACTTCAATCTATCATAAAATATGATTGATATATGGATCATTGTTAACAGAAGAATATTTTTCTCTTAAACAAAAATTCTTAAATCTAGAATAAAATGATTTTGAACATTGGTGTCGTGCCAAATTCTCCAGCATGCACGACTTCTAGGAAAGATTTATTCTAAACGTAAAAGTATATGTATAAATTTAAATTTGTAATATTATGTTATCTTTGTTTCAAGAATATATAATAATTTACTTTTATTTTAAGTCAATCTTATATTTAATTCAAGAAAGTAGAATAAGAATTATTGATTTAATCTTAATATCGTTTTATTTTATACTCCATAAAGAATATTTTTTGTCTTGTTATTAAAAATCCTTTCTGAGAAGATACAGACAGAGAAAGTTACATACACAAGTTCTCGGGAGATACGTCCTATATATAGAAATTATTTTTTATTACTTGAAACTCTTACTGAGATTTCTAATAGCGAATTTTTTCTTAAAAAAACATGATAATAAATACATAAATTTAGACAGGAATTAAAAAGCAATTACTCCTCAAAATGTTTAAGATTCCCGTTTGTTTATTCACTGTTACTATGTCACAATCAATAGATTGAAACAGATTGAAATGAAGCGAGAAAATCCACAATTAAAATTCTTGAAAAATGTATTAATATTGAAATATGTTTTAACAAAACAATACTTACAATCTACTATCGATAGAGACTGTCAATATTTATTACCAGTCTATAGTTTACGTCACGTGTACTATAGATTTTCAATACTAGCAGTAAATTTTGAAACACAGCCAGAATCGACTTGTAAAATATAGTAAAAACTCTTCTTTTGTTTCATTAATTATTCTTTTATTTCATTAATAAATAACCATACATAAATCTGGAAATTAGGATTGTGGCACACAAAAAAAATTAATTTCACCAAATTAATTGAAATCAAGGACTTTTAATATCAAATAATAATAAATAATAGAAAAGACATATAAGAATCAGTTACAAAAATCATAAAAAAAAAATAAATTAAAATATAAAATGCACTGTAATTAAATTTGAACAATATAATTTTTAATATTACATATTTTGACTATAACATTGAAACATCTTCAGATATTAAAATAAACGTAGAAATATTGTAAAATGAGGAACATAGTGATAGAAGAAGTTAAATAAATTGTACGTGAAGATTATGTCAGATATGAGGCCTGCTGGGCTGCGTTCAGAATCGTTGTCCGGATGCGCCCAAATATCATTTTATCTTTATTGTTCAACAAGAATGTTAAACAAGAATAAAAAAACATCTAAATGATAATTCTGAATGCAGCCTTATAAAGAAACAGAAATTGCTTGCAAACGATTGCATGATCGATTGTTGATAATTTCTCGATAATCTGATGAAAATCAAAAAGTTCGAATTGTTTTTTATCTTATTTGGAAAAAAATAAAAAATCAAAAATATATATAAATTGTAAAAAATATAAATTTGTTATAATAGCTTATAAAGCTTATAATAGCAAATAAACTGTCACTCTGATAAAAAAAAATTCACCGACGAAGCCATATAGTTATATTTTGCAACATGTTGAGAAAAACATGTTGCTTGAATAGTTGTAATAGATAGTGTGAATATATATGTAATAGATGTAATAGTATTGTTCGTTTTGTCTCTCAGGAGCTGCTCGGGAATGAACCCAGCGTACTTGAAATATCCTACATTTCAAGCACGCTGAGTTCGTTCCTGAAGCGATTCTGAGCAGCTCCTGAGAGACAAAATGAACAAGGCAAATGTTAGAAACAGAGTCATCAAAAAATAAAAATTAAAAAAGAGAGGCAATACAAAAAATAGTAATATAGAGAAATAAAATAGAGAAATAAAAATAACCAAAAACGAAATGAACTATGTTTACAGTTATGACAAACTGTCAAATTAATAATAAGGATTAGAGTAAACTTATAAAATATATTGAAAATTATTTTCCCCTTTTAGAAAAAAATTGTATCATATTTATTTCTATTCTAAAAATAAATATGATTTAATTTCTTCCTAAAACGAGAAAATAACTGTTAGTACGTTTTATAAGTCTATTCTATCGATTGCAAATGTTATTTTTCATTGAAAATTATTTCTATTTAAATATAATTTGCAAGAATTTTTATTCTACAATTTGAAAGCAGTGGTGAATAAATAAGAGTCATAAGATTATCGAGTGAATATCGCACAATCACATTCTTCATTTATAAAATTTAATTATGAAAATCTCTTTATAAAAATCGATAAATATACGCGCAAATTATTTTTACATTGCATATACTTGGCCAGATAGCGAGGAAGATAAAGAAACGACGAGTTAATCGAATGCAAAACGATCGTTCGTACAATAATTGCACATTTCAAATGCGCCATTAAGAATCTATTTATATTATGCATAATCGTGTCCTATGATATCTCAGGTGAATTATTATTGGAAAAGAATTCCACTACACAACGACCTGTTACACGCGGTGATTGAAACGGCACGACCAACTCGATATCGTACGCTGCTGGCGACTTTCATGCTTGCTTTCCATGTTCTTATATCTTCTATTTATTAATACGCTATTAAAAGTTATTAAGAATTAATATCAGGATTTAGAAAGAAAGGAGATAGTAAATATTCGTATTCGTATATGTCGTTCATGACATTATTAAAAATTTGTTTAAAAAATTATAACACAATCTCAATCTTATTCTATCAAGCAAAGTTTGATCATAGACACACCTTAGAGACATACAAATATATTTGCATGTAATTTCTTTGTTTTCTTTATATAGATATTTGAAGCACAAAAATACTTTTTACAATTTTGTATCTGTATCTTAAGTTACACATCTTCACATTTGCGTTTCACATTTTGTAGTCTATGTGTAAAAATGTTTTATTTATTAACCAACTTTTTAAAAAACTTTATTTCTGACACTTTATTTTTTAACAAATTTATTTTTATTTTATTTGTATTTTTAAATTTTATGTTTATACACATCTTTTTGTAGCATATTTTATTATTTATTCGTAACTTTGAATCACTTTTCAATTTATTACGTTTTACTGTCCGCTCGTTATTTCGCCGAACACTATCGAATGACAGGACCCACCACAGCAGATTCCTGTGGCAGACTAATCACGAAGATTTTGAGGGACAGAGGGACTGTAGTTTTAAGGTAGGAAATCCCCACTCTAATCTCAAGACGGTCCTAGGTCATTCGTAAATGAAGGCGCACCCACCACTGTGGAACGCCATTTACGATGGCTTCCAAGTAATTATATCTGTTATGCTTTTTTTATGCGTCGGCATAAGCAATCACACTTCGGCGATTTAAGTTACTTAAATACCTCCATCACACAAATCTCGATTCGTAAAAAGCCCGTTAAAAAGATGGCACGATAATTAAATTAATCGTCATGTATTGTATTTGTGCGTCAAATTGAAGATTAAAAGTTTTGAAAATATTTATGAGTATTTTTGCCGAGAAGTTCAGTTGCTTGATTCACTCAAAACGAGCGAGCTATTCATCAAATCTTATTGTAATAAGGGATGCATTGGATATATCTAGGAAGGATTAACGGATACCTGATTTTTGACAATATCTGGCCGAAACTTTATATTAAAATGTCGTATATATAATAATACGAATACCTGAAAACTTTTATTATCATTGATATATTCGGCGCCGAATATCGGATATTTGCCAGATATCCGGTACTATATTTCTAAAAAAATATATTTCTGAAAAAAGTCAGTGATAATAAAAGTGTTCAGATATTCGTATCATTATATACATCATTTCAATATAAAATTTCGATTGGATATATTGCCAGAAATCAGATATCCGGCAATCCTTCTCGGATATCTGATGCATCCCTAATTATAATCATGGTATGGTAAGTAGCGAAAATAACGAGAGCTATTTCGCTTTTACTATGTCAAATTGATATTCTTTGTATAATTCCTTTTCCTTTTGAACAGTCTATATTTTAGTTAGCATTGACTCGGATTAAAATTTTAGCGAGACCGTACAAACGTTTGCATTTCTATAAGAGGGACACCTTTGCTATGCTAATCGCTACTGCGGATTATGACGCATTTTAGAACCTATACGGTTTAGGTTCCCTCAGGTTGAATGGAATCTGTGCAACTCGAAAACTTTCAACAAATCAATTCAGAGATTTCTGTTGATAGTTGACAGTTATCTTCTGGCATCCATTGTCGCATGTTTATCGAAACGGTCGAAACAATGAAACGCTACCCTTTTGTACCATCGAGAGGATAAATATAATGTTATTCGATGACCGTCAAAGTGTGAGAAATTTTTCTATAATTTGTCATTCTGTCTGTTCATCGAGATTAATTTGACGGATATGTACCTTACTTTTTACATTCTCGTTAGAGTAGATAAGAATAATGAAAAAATATGGAATAAGTTATAGAATGAAGATTTATAGATTTTATGAAAGAGAAGGTTCTAAGAAAATTGTGGAAAGGGAAAGGAGTTGAAAAAGAGGAAAAAGAATAAAAACAAAGATTCAGACATAAGATAGGAGAGACTGAGACTCATTGATACAATAAGAAAATTGATATTGTGTTCCGTTTATGTAATTATGATAAAAGAAACAATGGAAAAGTTACAGCAAAATATCTCTGTTATAGATTTTCCTTAAATTTCATTTAAATTAAACAATATTAAATATAAATTCTAACGAGTTGTTATCTAAAAACTTAAATAAAATGTAAATAAATGTAAAACTTTGATAATTTCATTGATGAATTCCAATTTTTTTGTTGAAGTTCTGGATATGCCAGTAACATTGCTTTGTCAATCAATCCAAAAATTATTTCTCTTTTTGGTGAAGTAAGGTGCTGAGATCAAAAATTTAGAAATCTCTCGGAAAATGTTGGCTCCTGGTGCTAATAAAATTTTTTTTATTTTATTACTTTCTATCATTCATTATGTGATATCCAAAAAGTCATTTGTTATTCTCTACACACACACACACACACACACACACACACACACACACACACACACACACACACACACACACACACACACTCTCTCTCTCTCTCTCTCTCTCTCTCTCTCTCTCTCTCTCTCTCTCTCTCTCTCCGCTATAAATTAGGAGGAAAATTGTTGAATCGGTTTAAAACTGTATTAATCTTATTGATAGCAAATACTATAACGATATTGTCAATGATGATATCTATAATAAGATAGTACATGAAAGTCTAAGTTACTCAGCATTCTACTTTTCAAGTCCTATCACATGCAATTACCGGTGAGTAGATAGTGGGGAATCCATTTAAGTCTTAAAGGTTTGTTTGTAAAATCTGTCCATCAAACGTGAAATAAGTTTATTCTAAAACTAATTTGATTCGGTTCTATAAATTCGTTCTTTAGAATTTTGCAGTTGGTTGAAATAAAATTCCATCTACTTTTTAATTAATTGCAAGCTCAGTGTATATAAGCTCAGATATTTGTAAATAATGATATCACGTTCAAAAAATTAAGCTATAACCGTCTATATGAATATTTGGCAGTCTTCTGATCTAGTCAAAACTGTTATTTACGTGACTAAAACCTGTCGGAAATCGGAATATTTGATTACATTGTGTAAGAATGAGAGACAAGGTTATAAAACGGACTGTTAATGAAGTATAGAAAATTAGTTATTAAGAGAAGTACATGAGGATACGAAAATGAGAAAAAGATTAGGATTTTATTTTTGTGTAAAAACTATGCAATAATTGGATAAATATGATATTAATGTAAATTAGTGCAATAGTGTCTAATTTGAAAGGCTGTGACATTTATGACACAAAAAAATAAGAAAAGAATAAAGTTTTAGGTTTAAATAACAATATTTAGCTATCTCTCAGATTTTTAATTACCCATTAATCGTAAAGGTACATCGATGGATATGTAAGATTAAGAGAGAAGAAATTATAAACCAAATCTTTTTCTGCTATATAAGCTTAAATAACAAATTTCTATATATTCTCGTTAGTGACTGATCACGTAAAGTGGAATGAACGAGTGCGCTTGATACACTCAGGACACCGCGTACGTGGAGACGGGCGCAATCGGATTTAATAAAAATTCCAGCTCGCGAGCGAAATGTGGATGTTTGTCATCCAGGGACAGGCGTGCTGCCGCTGCTGCTGGCACTCACGATCAGCAGCCTCGCCTCTCGTTCTGTGGCCTGAGGCGATGGAATAACTTCAATAACAAACGCCAATCGCCTTCGTAGAAGGCGGCAGCGAGCCTGGTATCTCTACCTACGTGTCCGTTCGTATACACCACGTTCACACGACGGAGGAAGACTTTCCAATCATTTTCTGTTACTACTGGAGTAGTGTAAGCTCCTCCGTTCCCCTCTTTCTCGCCCACCTCGGTCCCATAGGTACGAGCGTGTAACTCTTTAATTATGCGAATAAATCTTTCTATTGTCGAGAAACAATTATGTACCAACGTGAGATAAAATAAATAAAAATATTAAATAAATAAAATATAAAATAAATACGAATAAGAAAAAAAACAATAAAGATTTTGGGAATAGCTTTCAAGATGTATGTATTTAAATATTTTGGCTTTACCTTTCAACAACAATAAAGTGATATTAAATGGCTATGTGAATAACTCAACTGATAACAAGAAAAATTTTATTTAGACCAATACTTTATAGCATTTTCCACTGGGAGAACTAGTGCAACACTAGTGTGTACTGAGTGTAACTTTATTGTTATTCCAATGTGAAAACCAATATGTTTACATGTTTAATGTTTCATTGATAAAATTGATGCAGAAAACTTGTACTGAATTCAACTTTTTTTCCACTGTCTTTAAAAACAGTGGAGACCAGTGTAAGTTGAAACTGAGATTGTGTTCGTGTTAAGGTATGATATTAAGTTATGATATGATATTACAGTATTATAATTAATGTCATAACAATGACATTGTGTTAGTTTCAATATTTCTAATAATAGCTACGCGATGACATTTTGACGTTTAAAACTTTTGAAATATAAAAGTTTAATTAAAAAAAATATTTTAAATAAATGAATATTGTAAAATAAGTAATTTAAGTTTGAATATAGTCATATATATATATATTTTTAGGAATGGTATAAAATGGATATCAATAAAATGGATGTCTTGTGAAATATTCCATTGAACCGCATTATTATTGCATTAGTGCTGTTTTCGAAATCTAACATAGCGCTGGTGTTGCACCAGTTTTCTCAGTGGAAAATGTTGTGAGCTAATCTTAGCGTTTATCATTAATAATATTTTAATATGAATTTATATGCATGTCTGATTTTGTAAATTGTACGCCGATTACAATCTTGAAATACAACCTTAAACTGAAACTTGAGATAATAATATCATAAATTAAATTGACAAGTAATTTAATGATATTATCTATCTCTCTAATAAGCATCTTAAAACACTTTAAATAATTTATTGTAAAAAGCAATAATTTTTCAATTTTATATTTTATTTCTACTACGTTTGAGGAAGAAGGAACGCGTATCGAATGAAAAAATCAATTTACATATAATAAATCGTACAAATCACTCGGGAAGGGTTAAAATTGCTCGTGATTTCGATGAAATGAATTAGAATTGAATTTCGCAGAAAAATCAATCTTTTACATATCATATGATGCAATAAGTCACAGATTGGAATATTGTATCATATTATAATACTATGTTTGAAATATTTTGATAAAAAATAGTTAACGCGATTAATTGTATAATGTACGATCATTTGATTTTTAATTGTTTAGACTCAATCTTTAGACGCGCAGTAGAAATAGCATTTCTTTCGACTAGCGATTTTCAGGAAATTCTGTTAAAAAAAAAATTTAATTTAATTAAAACGAAATCGCATCGATTCAATTATGCAAGATGATTAGAGTGCATGAATGCTGAAACTCCGCCATTTCCGATTGATTGCATGTGGTGATGACCTCTTTCGTGCGTTAATATTCGCGTTATCGAAGAATCGCTGTCAATTGGCATCGCGTCGTTATTGCGCTATCGCTACCATTTACGGTGTCGTCTACCGTATTATTATTTTCGGTTATTGCAGGAATTACCAAGCACACGAGAGACACGCTCGCACAATCGAGCCTCAGCGCTACGCTTGCCATCGAACAGCTCGCACTTACGACGCGCGGTCAGCGTTAAAACTTGGCTGCGAGTGCTGCGACACAGCCTATGATAACATCGAATAGTATCTTAATAATAGACAAGGGGCAATCGGAATGGGACGACTACATTTAATGCTAAATACACTATTAAAGTTGTTGATTAACAGCGAAATCGTTATTCACATTTAATGAATGAATTATAATTCTATTAAAGAAAATGAAAACAAAAAATAAAAATATATTTGGAAGAAACTTTTTTGAATGGATTTTAATTACAATATTTAACAAAATCTGTCAATTTTATTTTTTACATAAAATATGAAGTTTAATACACTCAGAGGAAAACATAGTGGTAGTAATTATAAAAGTGATGACTATATAAATTTATATGTAGAATTACATAGTTAAAATAACTATAAAATAGTTTATTCAACTATATATATTAACATTAATTCTGCATATAAAATACTTGTACAGTTGTCACTATTTGCTACCCTTTACTTTTCTTCTCATATATTTTCTCTTTAACATCTATCTACACTTTTTGTACTTTACAAATTATTTATTGTTACAATTTTTATGTATTTCTATATTTAACGCCGACTTTAGAATGCTTTCGATTATCATTTCTTGTTAACATCTTATTTGCGAATGCAGACGAATTTTTGTATCAACAATGTTCATTCAAACGATACTCAGAATCGAACAATCGCATTTCGTGCTAATTAAGGCGCAAATAGAAGTATGAACATTGATTTATGACATTCTGTGTATCGAAATGTTGTCATGATCGATAGGATACTTTTTTTTTGCCCTAAACTCCTTTTAGAAAATACCGATTCCGGTCTCCTTGGAGTTTCGGCGGTGCATTTAGGTGTTAATTGAATTACCGTTCGACGGATAGTCTTTCGATACTAGGAAAGATGTGCTTAAGCGCGTGACACGATCAATCAGATACAGCGCAGATGTATTTGCGTCTCTCCCGGCTTTCTCGAGAACTGAGAGTGCGGCAATGAAAAAATATGCATCGACTATCACCGTGAATATAGATCGCCATTGAGGATAATGTCATCGACGTCGCGATGCGATCGCGTTCTCGTAAAAGTATTAGACCAAGTACACTCGGCCGATATGCGTCTTTCGATAGATCGCGGATTGATAAATAATCGCGACTTGAATCGATCCCGCTCCGACGACTCTGAAACTCTTGCGGTCCCGCGACGATTCCACGAAAGCCGCGTTGCAAATAGATCGATCATATGCACCGACGCGCTTTGTTCCGCGATACCAATCCACCCCCATCATCAAAAATAGCTCGCTTCTCTTTAAACGGAGAGTTTCGGCGAAATTCGAAGAGAGAGAGAGAGAGAGAGAGAGAGAGAGAGAGAGAGAGAGAGAGAGAGAGAGAGAGAG
>NW_012130097.1:2822764-2824540 GCF_000143395.1 Atta cephalotes | reverse complement strand
GAGAGAGAGAGAGAATGAAGACGGAAACTCTTAACTAAACAAAAATTACGACAACATAATAGTTCTCCCTTCGGGTTCCGCCAAACTTTTTTCATCCTCTCGCGTGTTCTGTCAACAAGCGAACTCTTCGAGAAACAATTCTTCTGTCGAGGAGGAGGAGAGGGAAGAAAGACGAATTCCCTATAGTTTCTCGGCCGATAATAAGAACTCGTCGAGAGGAATGATGGTTCGATCGTGGTCAAATTTCGAATGGCTCTTTAATTGGAGGCGAGCTATTTATTTTCCATGATTATAGAGAGGAGGCCGGTCCGATCCGGCGCGATCGCGATCGCGGCGGATCCGGGCGGATCTTTCTCGCGCGCTCTCGTTGGCAGGAGGCAGGGGGATAAGGAGAGAAGAAGAAGAAGTAGGAGGAGTGGAGAGGGCAGGGGGGGAGGGGGATCTATCTAACGGCGATAGACAAAGTTGATCGATATTTACCTGGCACTACTCCGACGGCGTGTTCCAGCGGCGCGGCGGGACAACGGTGCGCGCCAGTTACCTACGCGCGTGAGAAACTATTTTAAGAGCGCGCAACCGGTTCGCGCGTTGCGACGACCGCTGCGAGACATGTTTCCTCGGTAAGAGGAGAAATCCTTCCTCGCATCCTCTAGGAAGGAGCGTTTTCTCTCACGGATTTCTTGAGCGAATCGTCCAATCGGCCGCGACGCACGAGAATCCGGCCGCTGCGCTGGCTGGCTTCGTGTTCGCGAGGATATGTCGAAGAGATATCGTTGAGGCACAGAATAAGATGCTGTATATGTAACACGCAAAAGACGATGATGAGATGTAGTTCTCTTGGACGATGACGAGTAGGAGATCTTGACGATTTTCGCGATCGTAAAATAAATCGATCCACGCGTTCGCCAACTTTAATGAATATTCCTCTCGTGGGAATCGCGCACTTAGATCACAGTGTGTTTACGACGCAGCGCGCTCGCGCCTCTCGCGCAAGCACGTAAGCACCGTACACGACCGTAAGAACCGTCGTCAAAACAAACTCGCGGAGTGACGAGCGTCCGTCTTCCGCGAGGATCCTTTTCCTGCTCGACGGCGGCGCGTACGGCGTGTCTCATCCAGCGCGAAGGATGCACCCGTCAAACCGTCGCGGTTTTACGACGTTACCGCGTTGCGACGCATCGCGATGTACTTGCGTCGTGCGAATCGCAATCGCGATCGCTCGCTCGATCGGGGATCGGCGTCGGAGGAGAGCGGTGGATCGTCGCTTTTTCAAAATTTGGCGGCGATCTTTCGCGAAACGAAACGGTGCGACAGAGAAGGAGAGAGGAAAACAGATAATAGAAAGAGATTTGTCGGCGGGTGTGACGAATCGAAGAGCAGTTCTCATTGGACTGAATTAAGAAAGAGCGTAGACCGCGAGGACCTCAGAGAAACGGAAGAAGGAGGAGGAGGTGGAGGAAGAGGAGGAGGAGGAGGAAAAGGAGGTGGTGGCGACGGCGGCTGGTGGTAGTGGTTTGTACCGTCGCGGATCTCTCCGTTGGAGGTGGAGAAGAGAAGAAGGAGAAAGAGCGAGAAGAGGAGAGTGCGAGCGAGAAAAATGATGAAGGAAGAGAGAACGAGAGACTCTTTCGTTAAAAGAGAGAGAAAGAGAGAGAGAGGGAGGGGGGGGAAGAGAGAAAGAATGAGTCCGCTGACGGCCGGATAGTTCGGACTACCGACTGCATAAGACTGGTTTTCAATTTTTCCCGACTTTTTGTTTTACCTGTGCTGTGCCTC
>NW_012130097.1:2815458-2822089 GCF_000143395.1 Atta cephalotes | reverse complement strand
CGCCGACGACGATCCTCTGCTCCTCGATCGCCGCCGGTCGATCGGCCCGACTCCGAAATCCTCGGGGACGGATCTCTCTTCGTGGATGGTCCCGCATGATGAATCTTTCGGCCGCTGGGTGCCGGGAATTTTAGGACTGAGAACAAAGCTTGGCTATTAAACCGAAACTGTTGTGTCAGATCCATAAACTCCATACGTATTTTTCAAATTAAAGTTCTAGAAAAAAATAAATATATTTCTGATTATATTAAAAATTGTGAGGCACGATTTCTTTTTCTCTCGATGTGCAATTTGTACAATAATTGATTTTAATGGAAATGTTGATTAATTGAAGAGGTTCTTAATAGGTTTGCTATTAAAATAATCTGTAAATGAATTAGGCATGATTTTTATCTCTTTCAGACATTAATATGCAGATTTATAAAAATAGGTATTGAATATCGTAGACTTTAGGGAACAACTAGCATGCGCGCGAAAGTAGCGACTTTTTTTTATTAATAATATAAATCTCGTATGCTAATAGCTTCATAGTCCGAGAAGATTTATCTCCGACGAGTTTTGCAATAGAAATCCAATATAGGTTAACGATGTAAAAACCAACTCGACTTGTTTATACGTCAACTGAACTATTCTGCATATCTAAAATAAATGTTGTCTTTCACTTTCCCTCAAAAACTAAATTACAACTATTGCTAAATTAATTCTAGTTAATAGTTCACTAATAATAATATTCTTCAGTGGACACAGAGCAGACTCTCGAGTGTCGATCAAGAATAAATAACTCTCATCGAATTCTAGATTTTAAGTAACTTTGAAAGCGCGAGATATATCGCGAATCTTTATTCCAAACAAAGTGTTCCAGGCAAATTAGCGAAAAAATACTCCGAGAAAAACAATGATGACAATTATAAGCAGTGACAATTATATAAGTTTTATATGTACAATTAATGTACATATGATGGAATAAATTATTTTATATTTGCAATTATAAAGTAGCTTTTATTCAACTGTGATGTGTTACATAAATTCTACATATAAAACTTATATAGATGTCAATTTTTAGATGCCTACTTCTGCTGTCATTTTCTCTGAGTGAAAAATGAAACAATTACATTTATTTTTTATTATCGAATTACTATAATTTTTATTTATCGTTAGTCTTTCAGCGCGCTAATTTTAAACATTTCTCCCGCTTTCGATGTGATTTTCATTGCTAAATTATCTTGCTATAAGTCTTTGCGCGATCAGCTCGAAAACTTTTCCGGCGAGTCCTTCGCCGGAAACGTTTCGAGGCGGGGTTGCGAATACCGTAGGCCGCCGCGTCTAACGTTGGTATTCACGTCCGTGCGTTTCTGCGCGCTGCCAGCAGCGGAATGCAGATGAGTGCAGATTGCATTCGGAGTATTACCCAGCGTGCGAGACACCTTGGGTCTTTTTTTGCGTTGCGAGAAAGAAAACACGCGAAGAAAAGAGCGCGCAGAAAAATCCAACGCTCTGCGATTCACGCGTTGCGTAAGAGGAAGTTCACGAAGTTTACGCATGCACTTCGGATTAAATGTTGCGCATTGCGAAACCCTTGAAAAGCTCTTTATCGTTAATCAACAATCCGCTTATATATGGCCGGTCGTTTTAGCTGGAATTCAGCTTGTTGGCTTGCTCATTTCTCGCTGCTTGTTATCGATCATAATTCATCCCGTTTTCCATCCGAGGATGCGCGTCGGCAAGCGTAATCGCATTTTTATTCCAAGGTTGTACAATTCATTATATTGCCATCTATGTAAACACTTCGTCGATACAATGTGTGTATAAAGAAAAAAAACTCGACAGTTCATATAGCGCTCAATTATACTTGATGAATCTTTATAAAGACATTTTAAGATTGGCAAATTTCGATGAAAGTCACTTTCCCTGAACTATGATTATTTTTTTTTATGAACCCGATATTTATCTCTTTGTAGATTTAATAGTAATAAACGAAAATAAGATGTTTTTTTTACGGGAAACAAAATCTGGCTGCATCAATTGGAAATCTGATAAATTCAGAAAGATACTTATTAAAGTTAGATATTTAATAAAATTTTTAAGTATGTAAATAAATACTTAGTAAAATATAGTTAAATTAAGTACTTATAGTTAAATCTATCAAACATTCCTGGTTATTTCTGATTGAAATAATCAGAATCAGAATTCTTATTACGATAATCAGAATGCATTTTGTTCGTGTACGTCTTGTTGATATAACCAGAAAATTTTTTTTAGTGTTTATAAAATAAAAGTACAAACAAGTAAATATCGATGCTTGCTAAATATATTATTTTTAAAGAATTAAATAATTATTGAAAGCCTTCGTTGTATTTAATTAAGCGATAAATTAAGCGGCAAATTATACCGCGAGTTGCCATGACATACAGAAAATACGAGTTTGCTGACGGTATATGTGTATCTTGCTCACGTAAGGTGTCAAGTAAATAAACATTTTTATTCGCTTGCATAGTCGCTTGCACGATTTCTCGCAATCGGTTTCACAACGTTCGACAGTATATAAAGTTCCGTCTAAGTAACAACGCAACGGTTCTTCTCGATGCATTCCGAAACTCTCGTCGCAGATGTCCGGTTAAGCTTTCTCGCCTCCGGACTCCCCTCATCTCGACGAGTGCGAAATTGAAGGCTCATGACATTTGCTTACGCTGACGCGTTTCGATGCATTATCTGCATATCGATTACGAAAAGGAAAAATTACGCCGCAATCCCGACGCGGCGTGCGCGGATTGCAAGGGGAACAACAATTCATTCTCGATGAATTCCGAAACTCGCGCAGATATCCGGCTGACCTTTCTTGTCTTTCTCGATCGGCTCTCTCGCTCTCACGCCTCGTAGAGTCAGGTATGAAATATGAAATTATTCAACGCCTTCGGTGATTTCCACGAGGAAAAGAATGCGCTCATAGATGGATGATTATTGCAATCGTATCGTAAGGGGAGCGATTATGTGATTATACGAAGGACTCTCAGGCTGTGATGGCTGGACCTGCGAGCTCGACTCCAGCCAGTTGGCTGCTCGGATTCTAGTTCGGAAGACATCAATATATGGCGATAATATAATATAAATGATGCAAAAAGTTTATGGGATATTTTTATCGAATTTATATTGAATAGTTATATTTCTCTCTTCACAAAACAATTTGCTAAAGCATCTAAAATTTTTAACTCGATACTGAAAATAATTTTAGATCGTTACAATAATTTTAAATCATTACAATAATTAAATATGACGTTGAAGTATAATGAACAATATTGACTGAAAAAATTTTCCAAACGTTCTACATAATTATTTTGATACTTTTTAGACTTTACTTTAATAAAATCGTTCTTCTCGTATAGATGAAATGTCAAATTCCGATATTCCTGATTTCGTTTTAGAAAACAAATTCCGGTAAAGTAAATCATAATCGAGTATTGTGTGGCCCTTTTACTAAAAAGAAGTGCTTTTCTATGTTACAATTTTACTACAATTTTCTAAATTATGGCAAAATTATGAAAATGTGATAAATTTATATAGAAATAATTTTTTTGCTAAATGCGTACCGATGACTTAAATGGTAATAATAGATATTTGAAATATCAAGCTACAATTTTCAATGTTTTGTATACAAATCAGTGCCAAATGGAAAATGTAATAAAAATTGCTTAAAAAAGGAGCAACTCTCCCCTAATATTTTTCTGATTTTCCCCTCAAATATAACATTATGAAATATGCTTTTTTTTACATTCGAAATGAAAGCTTTAGCTTTTTATTCTGAGAAACATGAAAAATATATTAACGTGTTCTTGGCTGCGTATAATATTTTGTTTTCTCAAATATTGTAAGGACCCATAAAAATCGTGCAGGAACGACATAATATTTTAACAATGATATTTTAAGTGGTATGATTGATGATGGATGATTCAACAGGATATACCAAAGCTATCGTGTCATTTTTATCTGACAATACTCGGAATAATTTAGAATATATTATATTTATCTTTACTGTATGAATTCCATTTTTACTTTGATAAGCCTAGTTATTCTAAGTGGTCGATTTCAAAGATTCCTGTTCAATGATTGCGTGAATGAGGACCGACGGTGACGTACGATACAATTCCTGTTGGTAACATGTCACGATATACCAGCATCCATATAACCGCGTCCGTTCTTCTAGGAACCGAACGAGGGAGAGCCATCCAATTCCGCGAAAAAAGTATGCCCGGTATAAGACAACCGCGAGATATGGCGGAAGCGGCTAAATGCTTAAACGCTCGAAAGCCAAGCTTAAATGCCGCTGATTGCAGTAGGAGGGAAATGAGAGGTTGCACGATGGATGACGATATGTAATTCCGTGTGTCCAATTCTTGAAGGCGGTGGTCAGCGACGGCACTCGTTGGTACTCTAGTATCGAATATTTGTCGCACAATCATCGCACGGAGGACGTCTGTCGCGCTTTCTCCCTCCTCCCTCTCTCTCTCTTTCAGCTCTTTCAAAAGTGGCTACGCTATTATTCTGTTCATAATAACTTATATTTCATAAATTGAAACATTATTGCTAAATTATAAACATAAACATAAACATAATATATAACAATAATATTACAATATCAATATTATAATATTTTCTATTCAACCATGTAATGGTTAAGTACAGCATGTGTCATATTATATTTATATTGAGAAAATTATAATATTGATATTATTGTTATTGTTATTGCCACTTTGTATTTAGCGGATAATTTACATTGTGTCTTTACGTATAATTGTATTTAATGTTAAATGAGAGCAAGATAGAATACTCTCGGAACCCTGACATAATTTCTCAAAAAAATTATTATATACAAGTTTCAAAAAGTTCGAACGCCATTAATCCTCGGATGTTTAAAGTAATTTGCGTCGGAAAGAGGTCTCATGGGAAGATATTTTATTTTACCTGATATTTTAGTCTTTCTATTTATTTTTTCATAAAGAAAAATCCTTTTCAATTAGAAATTCTTTTTTATTTTTTCAGTTCAGAGGTATAAGTCGAAAGTGATTTTAAGGAATGCCATTTATTTGAGAGTTTTATTTTAAGCATCTCTTGTCAAACAACGCTCTTTGTTCAAATTTCAAAGATAACAATGCGGAGTACAGATGTTTAAGAATTTTGCTGTTTGAAATCTATTGATACATTCAAGTTTACACTTATGTTCACAGATATACATCTCTGATACATGAATCATTCTTTACGTGAACAAACAGACTTATCCTTTTTGTCCACATTCTCATTGATAATTTTTTTCTCTTTCTCCATTTTTTCTTTATGTCTATTTTATTCAAAATATAGGAAATGTTGAAAAATGCAGTTTAGGAAAACAATTTCAGTAATTCGGACAGGCGTGAGAAAAGTAGTGCGAAGGTCATCCTGTGAATTGTCTCATGAATTATTATAGATGTTTCCTTCGAGAGATAAGTCTAAGGAATTCTTTACGGAAGAACGAGGGAAGATACTTAGCGGTACAAACGGATGGGATGAAAATTATCTTGCGATGTCCGATAGGCCCACGATCAAGCGCAGAGTGCATCTGGTGGTGATTGCAACTTGCGTAGAGAAAGTTAAAAGTAAAATAAAAGTAAAATTGATACAGTATTTGAAGCAGCGATGAATACAAAATTATAATTGAGGGAAGGGAAACAATATGACCGAACTTAAAGTTTGTCAGTTTTTTCTTTAACTTATAACGATATCAAACTGATTCTTTTCTGATTCATCTTTTTGCCTACAGCGTATGTGTGTGTTTCCTTATTTGAGATTCATTTCTTTTAAAAAAAAAGTCTCTTTAATTTAAATTTCTTTTTGTTTATTTTCCTTATCTTTTCCTTATCTTGTTTGTCTCTTACTATTTATTTCACTTTTTTTGTATTAGTTTTATCATATTCTTTTTTCTTCTTTATCTTCTTTATCCTTTTGTCTTTTTTGAAATAAATTTTTTACATACAAACTTGTAATAATGAAAATTAATTTTTCTACATTTTTATACATTTTTATTCAACTTTCGGGGAAGAACGATTGAAGTTGATTATATTAATCTAATTAAAAGCTTATTGTTAAAAAATTTAAGTCCACTTTTCTTATGTATTTATTGCGAATCTCAATCAAATTTTTGATAAAACATTTGCGCTAACGTTGCTGCTACATTTTTATGATTTGAGGTTATCAACAGTTTTGTCAAACGCAAAACTTTTATTGGCAAAATATATTTTGATCCAAAAGATCAAACTTTAAATATATAAGTATCATAAGCAGAATATTAATATGTTTATAATATACGATAAATATATTATAAGAAGATATCGATCGATGATGCAACTTTTAAAAGTATACCGGATGATTTCGATGAATGCGCTTTTAAGTAAGAAAATGTACATTTAGCAACTCTAAAGCTGTCAAGAAAAGGTCGTCAGTCGGAGAAATCACACGAAAGGAATTTTGCCCCAAGTTTTTCTCTTTGAAGAATCCCGGTGGCGGAATTTTTCTTTCATGATTCATGTCATATTTTCACTTGTAGCTTCATTTAAGCGACAGAAGTGGACGTTTTAAGACAATCTTTTTATCTCTCTCTCTCTCT
>NW_012130097.1:2808179-2813439 GCF_000143395.1 Atta cephalotes | reverse complement strand
GAGAGAGAGAGAGGGAGAAGGGGGAATTTAAAAAAGTATTTAAATCTCTACCTAAAGTTAGTCAGAATATCGGTACGATTTTTGTGGCGAATTAGTTTTAGGCATTATTGAAATGACATATGGAGAGAGAGAAGGGGTTTCAAAGTGATGACACTCGGACTAGACCCAAGTGGAGAATCATGTCCGGCACAGGTTCCGATCATTCAGGGGCGTGGTCATAAACTTTAGTGTACATGCTCCGAAGAGACCACCTCGACCTGTCGGTTCGTTCGTTCGTTCGTTCGCCATCGATACATAGCTCTTTCCTTTCTTTCTTTCTTTCTCTCTCTCTCTCTCTCTCTCTCTCTCAATCACTCATTCACTCTTATTCGCTCTCTCTTCTTTTTCAACGCTTTTGGTGTTCCTTTTCCGGTTTCCAGGGCGAGAAACGTACCGGACCTACTTGCCGCCCAAATCAAGATAGAGCAGTCGGCCATAAAATGTAAATGGGGTTATTGGCCTGAGTCTTTAAAACCGATAATAGATTTTCACATCGGCGTAGCACCGCATTTTAGCACGCCGCCCCCGCGAGCCTTAATTTTTTTTATTGCAAATTTTATGATCGGCTTTATACGCAGCGTTAATTATATCGACGTCTCTCTGCCAATCGAGACGAGGGGAGCACTTCCTGCGGCATAATTGATTACGCGATATCGATATCTTTCTGGGTACGTATTATAGAATTATTCGGAATGGATTCCGATCGGAATTATTCAATTATTCTCTAAATTTCTATTGAGTTTTCAAGGGAAAACTGAATAATTCTAATCGAAATTCATTCCGACATGTTCTATAATAGGCATCATGATCAGTTCGCAGAAAATTAATGCTATGTAAACGATATTTATTTTTCTTTTTAGTTTTCTTTCGCAATTATATGCATGAAGTTTGGCTCGCGCAATGACTCTTTGCACCTCACAAATTAGTTCTCAGTGCGATCGGAAGATAGTCATCAGCGATTGTCAGAAGGTTAGTTTGTATGAGCTGCACGTTCGCGACTACGTCTGGCACTCGGCCAGCGTAACTATTAAGCTGTGAATTGAAACAGTCGCAATTACCTGTGTTACGTGGCGCACAATATACACGACGCACAATTTTTTTAGTAGATTAAACTTTTTTTAAACCTTACATTATTTTTCAATTCTCATATTAATCCGTGTATCTATTGTTTATACGCGAGACAAAATCGCAGAGTTACTTATATTAATAGATATTAGATTAATTCGCGCTTTATTAAGGAGCACTTCATCTTTATCGGTCGTAAAATTATTGTTATTATGAAAATATATACTTGCTCGTGTTATGCAACACAAATTTATATGAAAACCGATCAATAATTAAGATAAAGGATATATAAATAAGGACACATAAACAAAAAAAAATGTTTTGCGACCACAGGTCCTTCATCAGTAATTTGATATAAATTAATAATATAAAAAAGTTGCAAATTTATCTAACATAACTATAAATTCAACGATGAGTCACACGTAATGTAATTCTTGAGAATTCTTGTTCCAAAATTCCAGAGACAGTATATAATATTAAAAATGATGTTTTGCATGACTATTATTTCAATTATTTTTTGAATTGTTTGAATCTCTGCTTCAAATATATGACTATCTTGTTGTCATCCAGTAGCTGTTGTTTTGTAATTTGATCATCGAATCTTCGTTATCAAGAAAATATCAAGTAGATAGATCAAAATTATAAAAAATTATTTAATCAATTAAAATGAGAGAGAAATATAAATTGAAATTTATTACAGAAATTTATAAATTAAATTAAAATTTACATTAAAACAACGATTTCAATACAGCACATCTTATTAACACAGTCAAAACATAAATTTAAATTAGATGATTGATAAGAGAACATACTAAAGAGAACAGATCTCAAGATTTATTTATTGTTGTTGGACAGAATTTAACAAATAACAATAAGACTCATCAAGACGCTTTGGGTCTTTTTGGGAATTAATGTCTTTTGTTTATTCTTTAATATGCAATATTTCAGAAATTATCCTTTTATTGTAATTAGTTCCCATTACGTAGTACCTTCCCAATTAAAACAATAAATGTATTAATTTTTAAAAAGTAATAAATGTATTAAATTAATTAAGTAATTGGACTCCTTATAATTATATATAAAGAATTAAATTACAAAGAAGGCTATATGTATTAATTTTTATTTCTATTCCTTTATCTTCTGGCTCGATTATTGATTTTCATATATTTATTTTTATAAATTTTTTAAAAGAAATCTGTTATACACGCATAGAAAGACGTGAGTTTTTGCATGAAATTATTTAACATTTAAATAGTAAAAAAATTTTCTTTTATGAAAAGATGTATTTTAATACCTTCAAATTAGATCGAATTAGGGAAAACACACTTCCACGGTAGAAGTGATTCAGCCTCTGCAATTTATCTAAAATAAAAATTCCTTTTTATTAATTTTTATTAATTATATGATTTTTATTAATTATATGAATGTTGTTATGGCATTAAAATAGTACTGGTACTAGAATAAAGTTTTTTTTTAATTGCATACAATTTATAAAAAGTATGATATTTTTTTAATTTAAATTTTTGTAAAAAAATTTGTTTCGTTTATAAAAAAATTAAATGTTTTTTGTAAAAACTTGTTAAACTTTTTTGTTGCAATTTTTGTTGTAAAAACTAGAATAGAGATTCTCAAGATAAAGATTAAACAATCTGATTCTATCATATTATTGTGAAAACGGATATGAAAAAGAAGAAAAAGAGAGGAAAATGTTGGTCTGCGCATGTGCATAAATCTGTATCAGAGAGAAATCTAAGAGAGAATCAGGGCCTTTTTCTTATAACTGCAAAATGCCTCTGCGTACTATTGTCCTCTGAAGAAGTGGTTGTAAATTACACAACAACTTTTTGCGATGCTCCTGCTGGAAATAAATCGCTTCAATCGTTGAAATCTCTATTAATTTGATAGATTTTAATTATTTCAGCAATTTCAGTGATTTATTTCCATCAGGAACACCGCAAAAAAAATGGATATCATTAGTTTCCATCCATTTCTTCAGAGGGCAGTAATGCGCGGGAGCATTTTGCAGTTACAGGAAGAAGGCTCTTATAAGTCCTCTCAGATTTCTCTCTCCCCTCATGAAAATAAAAAATATATCGCTAAAATCGTTAAAATCTTTATTTATTTGATAGATTTTTAGTTATTTCAGCAATTTCAGCGATTTATTTCTATCAGGAGCACCGCAAAAAAGTGGATATTATATCTCGTCGGTGATATTGTAGTTGACATCCACTTCTTCAGAGGGCAGTAATGTGCAAGACATTTTGCGATTACAAGAAAACTGAAAAAGGCTCTCATACCTCTCATGTCCTTTTTTAAGTTTCTTTTTGATCCATATCACATAATGTCACAGCAACGGTCGATGTAATTAGCCCGATAAAGATGTTGTATGATACCAGAGAGAAACCTGAGAGAAAACATTAGGGACAACATCCATTTTTTTTGTTGCTTCTGATGAAAATAAATTGTTTTATTTAATAGAAATTTAATAGAAATTGTTGAAATTTCTATTAAATTTCTATTAAATTCGATAGATTTATTTCAGCGATTTATTTCAGGAAAAAAGTGGATATTGTTGTAAATTATATATTTAAATTCACAATGTTGAATTTTAAGGGCCCTTACTTAATTAGTCATTAATTGATCAATCGCATTTGCTGTTTAGTAGAATTGATTAATTATGGTTGAGAGTTAATCAATTGAGAGTTAGAATTGATGAATCTTAGCCTATTAAAAAAATTAAAATATGATTGAAATAAAACAGTGATTTGTAATTCCTGTATTTTATAATTCTGACGTACGTATTTCGTTTCTGATTAGGTATAATGAAATAACAGTGCGGATTAAGAATACGAAATAAGATATTTAAATGATTCAAAAATAACAAAAAGCCGTATATGTCTATTTTTTGTTAAAAATATTAAATAAAGAATAAGAAGAAAGTCAGAAAAAGTTTTTTTAAAATAATAAATACTAAATAACTGCTTTATTTATAAAGCAGTTTTAAATGCGATCGACCTCCCCCCCCCCCCGATTGATTTATTTAAAAAGTTTATTTAAAATTTAAAAAAGTAGACGATTTATTTAAAAAGTATAAAATAGGTTCCAAAAACTTATTTAAAATATTACTTACGAAGTAGATCAGAAAAAGTTATTTAAAATAATAAGTAATTGTTTTATCTTTTTTTCATTAAAAGTATATATTTTAATATATAAATAATTTTATTTTAATACGACTGAGCCATGTATATAGATTAGTATATAGATAACTTGATTTTATAAAACGTGATGAAAAAAACATAATAAAAGTAATTTATAAATACTTTTCGTCGTAGAATGAAACAACTTCTTATATCAATTTTCTCAGAATTTAGCTTTCTAGTTTTAATGATGCGGATTGAATGTAATATCATCATTATATCGTAGTACATCGAAGAAAATATTTGACATTTGTTTTAGAATTTCGAATATTTCTTATCAATTAATGTGCCGACAAGGCAAGATAAAAAATAGTTTGCTAGCGTGGTTTTTTTATATAACTGCTCACGTGAAGTGTTAATATCCTAAAATTAGGGATT
Source organism: Atta cephalotes (assembly GCF_000143395.1). NCBI lineage: Eukaryota > Metazoa > Arthropoda > Insecta > Hymenoptera > Formicidae > Atta > Atta cephalotes. Next base: position 2,808,760 of record NW_012130097.1, on the reverse strand, counting down.
TCTCAATTTTTATCGCTTTCTTTAATGATTTATAATTAAATAAAGATTGATAAATATGTTATACATTCTTTAAATAACGGTAAATACAAATATCTTTTTTAAATTATGAAACAATTTGAACTATAATTAATAATATATATGAATAGCATTCATATATACATTTAGTGATAAATATATTGATAATTTAAATATAATTTACCTATTACTTTTTTCGGATTACGAATGCTAAATAAGACACGAGAATGATAGAATTAAACGATTCGAAAATAAAAAGTCACAAGGTATCAATCTTTTATTAATTTCGTATAATAAAAAGTTATTACAAACTAATAATAGCTTATCATAACATTATAAGAAGTGTGTAACGAATGTAAGAAGTAAAACTAAAACGTAATAATCGGAGAATATTAAAAATGTAACGAATGGATTATTTTACTTTCTATTATTTTCTATTATTTTATTTTCTAATACACGTTAATATTTCCACAATAAGATAATCAACGCGTGGCCTTGGAATGTCGAATATATACTCCACGCAAACACAAGTACTAATTACAAGAACCGCTCAAATATTATAACAT
>NW_012130097.1:2799721-2805871 GCF_000143395.1 Atta cephalotes | reverse complement strand
TGAATAATAATTGAATAAACCGTTAATATTTTTCATACGCAGTTAGGTATAATCTAAACGGCGCAAAAAGCAGGCAAAAAGCGCGAGAAAAAGTCGCGCGGCGAAAAGAAGGGGAGGGGTGAGCGTGGCGGTGCCGCGGTGGTTGACTACGTCATCACTTCGGCATTCGCTCGGCGACCGCGAAGGGAGACGCACGCATGGCATCGTTCCGGGTATTGCGCATTAATTTACGAAAATGAGATTTACGAACGCGGATTGATGATTAATTTCATAACGGAATAGTAATGTTGCTCAAATCTAAGGTGTGTACTAAGAGTTATATTTCAATCTTTATTACTTTCTTTGATAATTTACAGTCAAATAAAGTTGAATAATAAGTTATACATTTTTTAAATAAAGATAAACGCAAACATTTTTTAAGTCATAAAACAATTTGGACCAAATATAACAATGGATATAAAGAATTTTCATATTATACATTTACAGATATATAAATTAGAGATATCTAAGGGCGATATTCATAGTCCGGTCTTATTTCAAGACTATCTTAAGTAATGTCTAATATGGCTCTCTGATTCGTAATTTTTCTTAAAATTGTACTTAAGATGTCTTGAATACATATAAGCTGTGATTATGAATATCAGCCTAAGATATAATTATGCGCGTAACGAATTCAAGAACTAAAACGTAAATCATATAATAAATCGATAATAAAGCATCGTGTAATTCATCGAAGAATATTAAAACGTAATAAAACGAGTAGATTATTTTACTAATTTTAAAATATACGTTAACGGTAATATTTCGACAGTTGATGATCGGCGCGCGACCTTGAAGTGGGGAAGGCACGGGGTGGCACGGAGCGGCGCGTCATGTTTGTGCGTAGTTTCCGTGCAGTCATTCCCTTACAGAGGCTCATACAAAGTAGTTGTGTTGTGTACCGCTCTTCTTTATATTTCTTTTTGAAACATAATCGTGAAAAATGCTAAACATAATAGGGCGTTGTACTTTATGAATACTCACAGTATACGATTACTATAGCTCGCACGATTAATTATCCATAAAAGAATCGAAATGATAATCATATATCACGAAACAGATATTTCGTACGGTTCATTCATTTGGAATTAAAACGCGATGGAAAAACAGAATTTATTACTATTTCGCGATAATTACGGACAACAATTATTTTTGTTTAATGTAACATTTTTATCTCGCTTGAATATAATTCGCGATTATTCTTCGAACAGTATTATACAAATCATAAAAAAACAACGTTAATAAATACTCTCATGCAAATAACGCAATTCATGTTATTCCTACTTTCAGAATATAGAAATGAATATAATTTGTGTAATTAATAATTTAATTAATTTTTCATTTTTGTATATGTCTTTCGTGATATATTGTAATTCGTATAAAAAATTGAACTTTGGAACTATTTGTCGGTAATAAAAGAAATATTTCTCTTTTTTTATTAATCTCTGGCTCATTCTATTGACTCTAATCATATTTTACAGACATCGATAATAAGAAATTCAGCCTTTTTATCTGCAGCTCTGAATTTATTTTACAATACGGTGACGAATTGACATGTTTTTGATATTTATTTCTAAAAATTAACCGATCCATTAATTGCGCAGTAGTATAATAATTATATATTACATTTTCAGATGATATCTTCCCTCTCACGGGTACACCTTGACGTGGTGGGAGGGCTCAGTACTCGGAGGATATACATGAAAAGAACGATTTTCCTCAAATATCTAAACATTTTTCAGATTTGTCTAGATAAATTTTTAGATACTTGAGTAAAATCGTTCTTTTCATGTAAAATCCAACGATGGGGAAGCTAACGTACCCTCGTCCGCCGATTTAATTGAAAATAAACGAACCGCAGCCGGTTCGTCGCGTCGCGCGTTTGCTTCGGGAGTGCCAGTTAAAGTTATCGGACTAATGAACTTTTAACAAAACTTATTCGATGAAATTCTATTTCGACGATGAAATCATATCTTCGATGTTTCGACAGGAAAGAGAAACTCTCTTTGGGACGTTGCTTAGGTGGCCACGGTTACTGCAACGCTCTCACGCCAAGTGCTCCGGGCACGAGGTGATGCCGGCCGTGTAATGTCACGCACTTCGTGGTGCTGTGTTCGCACGGTTTAGCAACTACTGTTGCTGTCGGCTAATTGAGGACGCGCTCTGTCTGTTGACCAACGGTTCGGCCCTTAGCGGTAAGAAGCGATCGATCGACTCGGATTCTTCTCTGGGCCTGTATTCAGTAACTCGAGTTATGCAGTTATTATGAGCACATAATGATTGCATAACGAGTTACAGAATTCCGTCCTGGTGGGTCGCCCAAAAAGGAGTTGTATAACTCTGATCAGAGCGCTCATTTCTCTGTCATTATCTACCAGCCCAAATCGCGTTTAATCTGACTTGGTCAGAGCCTAGCTCTAGTAGTTTTTTTTAAAAACTAGCTTCGTGACAAGAGGTTGGATCCCATTTCTTGGATTGTTTAGATTGTTAGACAATCGGCAATGGTACCAACTTTTCTCTTATTAGAGGCGCTTGTCACGTCTACCAGTCTCTTGGAATCGCTCGAGGTACAGCACCACTTGTGTCCCACTAGAACTAGCAGTTAGGGCGTATGACTGAGTCAATTTTAAACATGATTTTGCGTAAAACAGAGGTGACGGACTCGATACGATCGATTTCGTCTTCTTTCGTGTGGGGCTTAACCCTTGTTCGGCATTCATCGTGTGTTTCGCAAGTACTCGTCGACGTGTGGTGTTGATTCCACCGATCGAAATAACAATTCTATCATGGGTTTTGTAAACGTGGAGTGCCGCAGTGTCGCGCGAAAGACTTTTATGAATGAATAGTCCGCGCGCGTTTATAATATGTATTATTCGCGAGTGTTTTACGCGAGTGTCCTGTGCGAGAGGATGTCAACCCGATTCTGAGAGGAGGAGGAGGTCTGGGAGAGACATCGGGCATCAGCGGAGCAACCTTGGGGTAAATATTTTTTGCTTATGTAAAATCAATATCTTTCTTCTATTTTTTTCTCGAGTCGTTTTATTTTAAAATTATTTTGAAATTTCATATATGTGAATTTTTAAGATCTGTTTTAAAAAATATATAATTATTTTATAAATATCTAACTCAATGATGAATTAAAAAATTCGCTTATAAAAATTAGATATTTTTTAATGCTTATAAAAATTATATATTTCGAAAATTATATGATTATTTTAAGAGAACTTTGTATCTTTTTAAAATTGTTATTGTTTGTGTTCTTTCTGGTTTGTTATAATTTGAATTTTATATTTTTTTGTTACAGAATCATCGTAGCGACGTTGCAGAACTCCGCTGTTGCGCGTCGGGTTGGTGAGTGACGAATTAATGTTTTTATTGAGATAACGGATGTGTGGTAATTTTATTAATATATTATGTATCTATAAATGCATATATGCATTAATTTAATAAAAATATACGGAAATATATGTATAGCATTCCATACATCCGATGTCTTAAAATGGATAAGATAGAACAGATTAGGATAAACTTAATTCTGGATACCTTCTTATTATTGAATATATTGTGCATGCACTGTTAAATTTATAATGTCATGTTACACACAGTTTGAGTTGTTTCAAATTATTTCTATATGTCATCATTGCTTTTACACAATATCTCGTTAATTTAACTATAAGAATAAAGTAAAACTATTTAACTCAAGAAGATTATTCAATTTAACTTAAATTTTATTTACTAATTGTAAATTTATACGTTAATGTGAATATTTTGATATAAAGTAACTCAAGCTCAGTTTGATACTTCAAGTTCAGAATATAATAAAAAATAGGTTGTTTCGATAGTCTGTTATATATAAAATTAAAGTAATTCGGGAAAAACTATTTTATATATAATTATATACAATTATATATAAAATATTTTGTTAAATTATATATGAAATATTAATACATCTTGACACACTTGGAAATAATAATAAAAAAGAATAAAATGTTCATTTTTTTCAATATATGAAATACATACTATTAAAAAATATATATAATAAATATATATAATAATAAAAATATATATAATAAAGTTTATATAAAATAATAATTAGAATGAATGAAATTATTATCTATGCCCGGGAAAAAATATTCTATATATAATTATATAATTATATACAATTATATATAAAATATTTATATAACTTTTCCTGGGTGAATAACGTGGAAAAATGTTTGTTACAGTATAACAAACAAATATTTTATTAATTTTCCTAATTATCCTATTCCTAAATATTCATTCAGAATTAAGTTTTATATAAGTTGGTGCAGAAAAGCAATATCTATGTACACATTTATGTATAATGTGTACTGTTTTTTTTAAATTCCTTCTATTGCTTTACACTTATTTGTATACATGTTACTGATGAAATAACAACGAAAATTTTTATGTAACGCATATATATAATTGATTGATCTCGCTTTTCTATAAAAGACATTATGGTTATTAATTATTATTGTTTATTTCAATGCACTGACTTTAGCCTGATCTTTTATAACTTATTCATATGTAGTAACTGGATTTTATACCAGTTAAAGTAGTAACATGATGTAAAATTCAAAATATACATTATTAAGAAATAGAAGAATTTTATCTGATAATTATTTTAAAATCGTGTTCAGAGTATTTGTATAACTTAAAATACTTAAATATTAAAATAATAAATTATACAAAACTGATTCTAATAATTTTCAAGATACAAAGAGATATATTTATTGATGCAAGGGAAAATTATTCCTTTTGAATCTTACATCTGAATTTCTCATCTCCGCATGTTTTGAGATGAGATTCAACAACGAATCGTTCGAATCGTTAAAACGTACATGGGCCTTGAATTTTATCGGATGATAATCGATTTAGTCATTTTCAATTTATTTTTAAATTAAAGTTTTGTTTTTTATATAATAATGTTTATATTAAAAGTTTAATCTAGTTCTAATATTCGAGATTTTCGAAATAAAAATGTTATTAATTTAAAGATTTTTAAAATTTAGATTTCTTTTTAGTCAAATATTTATATTTTTAATTTAGAATAAACGCAACATTTCGTAGTATATTAATGGAATTTTATTATTATTATGATAATTGATAATTATTCATATTACAATTTAGTCAATTTCATTGATGGTCCCTTCGCGACGCGTTCGTGTTTCGCGCATCATACATATAAGCGTAAAATCTTACGCTTATTGCCGGCAATGTTAGTCGGCAGCAGTCGGCAACAAAAAGGAGTATTTCTCCTTGTTGTCAATTTCTGACATATAAAGTCAGAATATTGGTCAGGAGCAACGAAAGGTGAGTTCAATCTGGCCAGAAGAAAGAAGAGTATCTAAAGTATCATAGTAGGTTGGTGTGTAACACCAGTTTAAGTTTTTAAAAGGAACATGTACACTGAGAAAAAAAATTTGTTCAACGAACTAAATACATTTAGTTGTTTGCAGATTATTGATTATTTCATCAAATTTTATTTAATCGAATTTAACCGTAATCTGCTTAACAAACTGTTCAATGTTAAGTAGAAATACCTAACACACTACGGTAAAATTTAATTAAATAAAATTTGTTGAATTAACCAAATCTGCAAACAATTAAATATGTGTAGTTAGTTGAACAAATTTTTTTTCTCAGAGTATAAAGATAAACTCAATATTCGGGAGGGTAACTTGCTCGCACATTGCGAGTTCTTATATTTTTTTGAAATATTGCTTATTTAAAATACAAAAAATAACCAATAAACAACAAGGCTAATGAAAGTCAGCATGGATAATCAAGCGCAAGTTTAGTAGATTAAAAAAATCTATTAAATTTATATTTAATTATCCGCGCTGACTCTCATTAGCCCTGTTATTTGTCAATTTTTTTGTATTTTAAAGATTGCCTGTTTTAATTATTATAAGCTGTTCAGCAGAGAAAAAGCTTTGCTGTTTTAGAAAGAGATAGTACTTTTTCAGCTGTTATAAAATTCTTCAATGTAGTTTATACATTTAAATCCATAGGAATCAACCAAAAGTAAGAATTAATCGTATTAAAGAATTTTACAACAGTTGAAAAGTTACTTTTACTAAACGC
>NW_012130097.1:2778417-2798414 GCF_000143395.1 Atta cephalotes | reverse complement strand
CATATAATAACAAAAATTATTTATTGATTCAAGTTTGATAAATATTTAACTTTGAAACTTTTTTTAATTTTGTAGATTTTATTTTGAATTTCAAAAAGTCATTAATAATTTTAAATTACTTCTAAAAATTTTATGTTTAGAATAATCATCAATTTTTCTTCTTATTTAATATACAAATTTATTAAATTTGTATTGCTTGCTTTTTGATATTTACGTTAATTTAAATAAATTAACATTACAGAATTACAAGTATTATATTTTAGTGATCAATTTATTATGTATAAAGATCTCATCGTTGTCTCTCGCGGCAGATGCCTGTGATTGCGTCTTTGGAAAGTTGCGACCGATGGAAAGTTGAAATTATTTTCATCATGGGGAATTATTCCTCGTCGCTTTTCGTAAAGTTCATTCATGAAGTTTGGTTGAAAACCTCTAGTCTTTGGTTTGGTTTCTCTTTGGAGATTTTGATATCGAAATTAATCTCGTTTTTTCATTTGCAATTACTGAAAGTAATAATTTTATCAATGAGTCAATGACAATTGCCATATATTTTAAAGTTAAGTTGGGAAATTAAATTCAATAGTATATTTTAGCATATAATTTTTGTCGCTTTCTTTATTTTATTAAATGTTATGTTTTTCCACTAGTAATAATAATGTTAGTAATAGTACTGTCTTAATAATAATAGAAATTTAATATCATGATTAATTTAATATCATGATTATGAATATATAATGATTATTTGTTTAAATCCAAATTATTAAGTAAATAAATTTAAGTTTTATACAAATAATTTGCTAATTTTTTAATGATTGCTCTAACAAAAGTATGGTTACAAATGTGTATATTTAATTTTCTAATTGTTATTTTAAAATCATTTTTAGGTATTGGACATCCCGCCATTCCAGAATATTATTAATTATTAATTTATATATGTTTTTATGTTATTAATATATATTAATTTACATACTTTTCTATAATAAAATACATGCAGATATTGAGATTATATTTAAGAAATTTTATTTTTATCGATGAATTTAATTAAAATTGTGTGGCTACAAAAAATTTGAGATAAGTCGAATGGGTACCCTTATATTTAGCGGGATATTAATGATTAAAATTTTTGGAAAATATAGGAAAATGAGGAATACAAAATTAAATTTTGCATAATAAATTTTTTTTAGCATAAAAGTTCTTAAAATCCCGTTATTATCGGGTTCGATTTATCTCAAACAGTTGGTACCCGAGAAACTTTTGTATCCATACATATAAAAAAAGTACAATAATGCATGTATTTTATTATTATTAAATATATTCCTTTGTAACCAGTATTTCGAATTTAAGGAAATCATTCTATTCTATTCATTTTTAATAAGAGATGACTTTTAGTGATATATGGCAGTACATATTTTCTCGCGAATTTTAATTATATTAAAGATGATAAAAATGGTAATTAATTGTGATTGACATATTACCAAAATTATTATTATCGTAAATAGTAAATCTGAAAATTTCAGGATTCATATCTTCCTGTAACAAGACCTGACGTTTGACGGATTGCTTAATGAATAGACTTTGCGAATTTGAAGTAGAGAGTATGCTCACTATGAAGATTATTCTTCTTTAAATCGATGCTAACTATAGCGAATCACAAGGTGGAGGAATACGATCACATTATTGGGATAAGTTATTTTGAACATGATGAAAGTATTGTCATCAGTCATAAATATATTAATGACTTTTTATCACAATATTAATAAATTTTATAATCGCAACCCGAGAAAAAATGTTTTATATATAATTATATAAAATTATATATTTATATATTTATATATATTAATATATATTAATATTAAAAATTATATATAATTATATATATAGAATATGTCCATTTATATACAGTTATATAAAATTATAAAGTTATATAAAATATTTTTTCCCGAAAAGTTAATAATTAATAGTAAATAGTTATATTACATACGATTTAGTTGGTAGTAATTGGTAGTTTCATTTCGCGTTTACCAATATTTCATTAAACATCGATTTAGAAAAAATTGTGTTATCATATGTATTTTCGACGTTTTCGTATAAAACTCACATTATTAAAATTTGTTAATTATATGTTCTTATAATATCATTTTTATTATATTTTAAACAGTTTTTATGATTGTATATTATATTGTAAATAATTGTTATTATTATAAGTAATTGAATAAATTGTTATTATTGAATTGTATAAAGGATTTCAATAAAAGATAATATTTGAAAAAATGTAATATTAGCGAAAAAAATACAATGGAATAAATAGACATAAAAAAATTAATTAATTAATTAAAAATATACTTATCTACTAAAAACGGGCTACTAAATTATCAAATTTATTAGTAGCTCATTTTTTTTAACGGATGAGTATATTTACAAAGAAAAGAGGACCGCCGATAAAATCGGCGGGGGTGGTGGAGGGCCTCTAGCTCGTTTTTGCTAAATTAAATTTTTGCAATCTTAAATTGACAATATATGATTCGAAAAGTTTGAATTTATTCAAAGTCTTTATAATTATTATAGTAATTGTAGAGACTTTGATACATATATAGTAATTATGTTTAGTTAAAACGAGCTGAAAATCTTTACATTTTTATTTAATAATTCTTTTAATAACACAATGTTTATTAATCCTTGAACAAAAATTTTAATCTCGCATCCCCTACTATGGAAATAAAAATTGTTGAATTTTAATAAACGATATTGAATATTCCATTTTGAAAATTCCATTTTTATGGAATTACGAAGTTATGTTTCTTTAAGACAGATTTTCAGCTCGTTTTAACTAAAGCGCAGACGCGTTTTAGTTTAAGATAAAATTTGCTAAATTAATTTGTTTGAATATTCAATATCGTTTATTAAAATTCAACAATTTTTATTTCCATAGTAGGGGATGCGAGATTAAAATTTTTGTTCAAGGATTAATAAACATTGTGTTATTAAAAGAATTATTAAATAAAAATGTAAAGATTTTTATTGCAGAACCAGAATTCGGATTTTCTTCAATTATACGCGAATGTTGTATTGTAATATGTATGCCTTTTTTGTTGCAACGCACCAGTTTTGCTATTGGGTGCGTTCAAGTCGATAAAACGGCTAGCCTTCTTGCTGAGCAAATGAATAATTATATTGGTTGTTACTTATAGATTCAAAATCAATGGCAGCGATCAGTAGAGAAAACTTACACTTACTGAACATAATTATAAGTCGCTCTATCGCTACATAATTTTACAGCCCAAACACGCATTAGAGAAATAATAAACAATATAAGTAGTAAATAAATAAGAAATATGATATTAAAGATTATCTGTAGACAAGTTATTTTACATTATGCATTATAATAAATAAACATATTAATTATATTAATTAGATTAATCCCTTTTTTGCTCAGTAAGTGGTTTTCCCTATTGAACGCAGCCCATTTCAATCGTTCGGTAAGCATGCTAGCAGCTTTGTCTAGCTTGAACTCGCCCAATGAAAAACGCTGGAATCATTATATGATAAAATAGCGCATTAATTGATCCGCCATGTTTCAGGAATTCTCGTTCTATATTTGAATATCTATATTTATTATGTTTTTAAATTTTTAACTTTTAAATTTTAACAATATAATTAAAATATAATTAGATATTTTAAAGGTGTTAACAAATAAATTTCTTTTACATTACATATCAGCTTTGAATTGTGAAAGCTCTGCTTTTTTGGCACATGACGGTACGAAGCAGAATTCTTATTAGATATCGCTTGTCGCTTATCTCTTATCGCGTCCAGTGTGCAATAGACATTAAAACAAGTATTCATAGTCGGTTCTTATTTTAAGATTATCTTAATTAATGTCCTAACATACTAAAGCCTGTTCTACAACAGGATTGCAAGTCGTAAGAAATTAATAAATTGTAGTTGATTATTTTTGTCATATTCAACTGTGATTCGCCAATTTCTTACGATTTACGACTTACGATCTTATTGTAGAACAAGCTTAATTCGACTTTCTAGTCCATGATATCTTAAGATTGCACTTAAGACAATCTTAAATATAAGATCTGACTATGAATACAGGCAGAGAGAAACTTGAATCCCTATTATATAATTTTATAAATTTTTAGTTATTTCAGCGATTTATTTCCATCAAGAGCATAAAAAAAATGGATATTATTATATTGTGTAATTTACATCCACTTCTTCAGAGGGCAGTAGTACGCGGCGGCATTTTGCAGGAAGAAGATTTTCACGTCCTCTTTCAGGTTTGTCTCTGATAATACTTAATAAAATATCGCGGGACATTGCTATATCAAAATTATAATATACAGAATGTTTCCAATTTTTAATCAAACTTCAAGCCATTATAAACTGATATATCTCATGAGATATAAATATTTATTTATATATAAATTTTTATTTTTTTATATTTATACATTTTTACAAAGTTTGTATAGTTATTTGCACTATCGACTTTATTCTTGATTAAAGTCGATAATGCAAATAACTACAAGCTCCAAAAAATGTATAAATATAAAAAATAAAAATTTCTTCAAAAATAAAAATGTCTTCAAAACAGATTTTCATCATTTGGACAAAACTTTAAAGACGTCTAAAAGATGTCCCTTGGAAGACTATTAAAGCGTCTTTAGAATGCTTTTAGAATGTCATTTATGCATGTTGCTGGGTAATGTATTCGTGAGCGCATGGCATATGGATTTGAAATTCCCACTACTTATCACGTGACTTATTTAGTTCGCTCAGATCCGAGTTCTCTGATAAGCGGCGCTGAAACTGTCCAGAATTTTTCCAAGTGGGAGAATGGTCCGAGTGTTTGACGTGCCTTGCTTATCTCAGTCGGTCGGTCTTCAGTATCTTCAATCAGTTTCGATTGCGGATATTTGGTGATTTGGTGGCTACGATCTGTCACGACTGTCATCTGATTATTCGGCATCAAGACGCTCTTTAACGTAAGTTAAATCTATCTCTTTTAATTTCCTCTATAACCTACACAACGCCGTGATCTCGCAGGGAAAGCCTCACTGCTCCGAATTGATCACCGTACTCTCATTGAACTTTCACCGTATATTTCGTAAGCGAATTTCTGCACGATCTCTCACTAGCGATCTTGATTGCGTTTATTTGTCTTCGTACATATATTCTTTTTGCATACATTATTTTACATTCACCGCATGTGTGTGTGTGCGAGCCACTGTTGTCCTCTTTTCGCATGCACACGCAAGTTTCAAGAGGTACGCGCGAAATAACATCATGATGATGTATTGCAATTGACCCTCGATTGAATAGATGACGCAAGTACGCGGAACAGAAATATTTTAACTCCTCGCACGTTTATATGCGGAAATTGAAATAAAAGATGGCAAGGCATAAAAATGCGATATAAATAGAATGTAATGTAATATATAGGGTATGTCATGATATACGTATAGAAGACATGTTTGTACTTAGTAATTACATATGTGGATTGACACGTCTGTTCCATTTATCGTTTGCCATTGCAAGAAATATTTATTTGTATCTTTGACTATCTTAGAATTTTTTATATAATCTATTGGAATTTTTGCATAATTTTATAATTTTTTAAAAGATTTCTCAAATTTTTTTCTAAAATCGTTTATATATGTGAAATCAGAAATATTCTAAGATTTCTCATTCTATAATTTTTGAGAAAAAAACTTGTAAAATCTGAAGAATATAAATCTGAAGATATTTTTTCAGAAATCATCATAAATTTAAAATACGAAAATTCTTAAAAATATGATGCGAGAAATTTTTTCATCAGAGATATGAAACATACGCGAAGACATATGTTTACGGAAATTGAAGATAAACCAACGATCCATCAATAGTTTTTCTCAAGCAGATGTTCTCACAGCAAGCACTCTTTTATCTTTGCTCTTATATCTGTTACTTGCTTTGACTATATATGTTGTATGTGATCGCCGCGTCACATGCCACACATCTGCGTTTACGTTATTTTAATAATCGATTACGATCGTTCGTTTATTATGTTGTTTTGCTCATTTTGGCTCGCTTCCGTGAGTTCCGAAAACTATGTCGAAAGTTACTCCACCTTGGAAATTCGTTTATAAGCTGACGTGATCAACTATCCGCATGCACGCTTTCTGTGGTCGCGTTTTGTGTGACGTTGCATTTCAGTGACATTTGTTCTTCGGTAGCTCTGTGAATCATGGGTTACGTTTATACGGACTTTAATAACATCTGTAGCAAGAAATTGGCCAATCACAATCATTCTATTTTTCAAAGAAATAGCTATGATTGGCAGTTTTATAACTACGAATGTTATTATAAGTGCATTCCGAGTTACGTCCACACAACTTGCATAGCTGCATAACTATATGTTTAAGGAAAATTATTCACTTATATTTTACGTACATTCTTGTGATAGAAATGTGATTGGATAATTTCTTTATGCATACGTTTATACGGCTAAATTTGTGTGAATATATCCTAATGCTTGTTCTATAAGAAATTAACCAATAATTGATTTTTTTTTATCATATTCAACTGTTATTGATAAATTTTTTACGGTTTACGACCCTGTTGTAGAATAAGTTTGAATCTGATTAGAAGAATGTTCGTGTAAACATAGTTTTCGTCCAAATTTCCTGGAGTAACAATAGTTATGCGACACTGCATAACACCATTCGTTCGTACATGTGTGTTTAGATTCCAATCCTGTTGGCTAAAACCAGTTGTCCTTGATACAAGTAAAAATAACACCAAAGCTAGTCTTTTGAATTTTCTTATCGAATGTCTTCTATGCATGTCATCATCATCGTTAATTAAGAATCTTTCAACAAATAAAAGATAACGTGTAAACTGGACAGGAATATAAATTACTTAAATTGAATAAACTCGGGTTAAGCGTAAAAAATCGATTTTAAGGGAATAAATGCATTCTTTGTTTTTACTTCATGTTAGAAAAAAAATTCTTTTACGATTCCTCATCGTTGATATATCTTTCTGTTTGGTTTTAGTTCCAGCTTTCTGACGTTGTATGTATTTTTTTATGGTATGTACCTTTCTGTTTAATTTTAGTTCCAGAAAAAATGCGGTACTTGCTACTATTTTTAGTAGTTTTGATAATACAAACATCGATCGCGCCGCCTGTTGAAAAGAAGAACGAAGATCACAAGGATAAGGAGAATGAGATTGATGACTCAGATGATTTGGTAGGTATATTTTTGGGAATATAGTTCTGTTGATCTAGTGTATAAATAATGTTCATTTTTATAGGGAAATCCAGAATTTCAAATGGAATATCATCGGTACTTAAAGGAAGTGATTCAGGCTTTGGAAAGGGACCCAGAATTCCGCGCAAAATTAGAAAATGCTAAGGAAGAAGATATTCGTGTAAATCTCATTAAGAATAATTGAGATTAATTAATTTATACTCATAATTTTATATAATTTATTTATATTATATACATTTTTTGACAAAAAAAAGTCGCGCACATTGGAATTGTTTTTTGATAATGATAATACGATTTCAATTACTTTATTTTTCTCGATTTACTTGATCTTTCTCGTAGATCTTGAGAGGAATCAAAATAGTCTTGTGACATTTTGCCGTATCACTATTTCTATTATAAGATAATGATTTTTGTCTGTTGTTAAAGAATATAATGTTAGTTATTTCTCGGTAATCGTCCAATAATAATTCCTTTTTTAACAATAAAATTTCACGATTATTATATCTGTGATATGTCAATCCGAATATAGATTTTAGATCAAAATCTATAAGTATCGAATATTAAATACTTTTTGTTTACATAGATGCGCTTAGATTGCGTAATTTGTAATTTTAATTAAATATTTTTGTACGTAGACGGGCAAGATTGCGCATGAGCTGCAATTTGTAGACCATAAGGTCAGAACAAAGCTGGACGAACTGAAACGAGAAGAATTGGAGAGGCTGCGACATCTTGCTACCAAAGAGTATAATCGTAGAAATGATTTGGATATAGAACATTTAAAGATAGCGGAACATTTGGATCACTCTAACGCGCATACGTTCGAAATAGATGATCTGAAGAAATTGATCGCCAAGGTAGAATGTTTCTTGATACGTAAATTTGTAGAAAATATTTGACACGAAGAATTTTTATATAATACCTTGTTTAATTACTTACATATTATTGTTTTAAAACGTTACAGACCACGAAAGACTTGGCTGAAGCTGATAAACGAAGACGACAACAATTTAAGGAATACGAGATGCAGAAGAAATTCGAGGAAGAACAAAAGATGAAGGGTAATACCGGTAACTGTATATGATGGTTTTCAAGAGAGCTTTTATATCAAGTAAATATTGTCACGATATTGACAACTCTGACACTATATTGAATTAAGAAGTGGTCAAGATCACAATTTAAACAATTTTTTTTTCGTTCTCATATAAACTCTTCACAAACACGTATTAATGCGTATACTTTAATCATAGAAAAGGATTTTTGAATTTTAAAAGAGAAAAAAAATTGTTATAAAACTCATACAACATTTAGATCAAGAAAACGACAAAAATTTTTGAAATTGACATCTTCACAATTTCTTAGTCCATAATAGCTTGAGCTGTTGAGCTGCTTGAGCGACAACATTTGTTTGATACAAAAGCTCTGTATTTATATAAAATTGGAAGTTACAGACTAGTACTATACATTACACAAAGAAACGGTGTCAAGAGTTCTTAGAATAAAACTAATTAAAATGTTATTATTCTAAAAATTTGTATGTGTGTGCTCGCGTGCGCGACATTGATGTAGTAATATACAAAGATATGTCGATGTATCCCGTTTTATCGGTAAAACAACGATTCAGATATCACTTTAGAATCCTCTTAAGTTTGCTCATTACAAATTTATATGTAAACGTCACTTTTTTGTATTAATGTGTTTCGTTTTTGGAAGGTATGAAGGAAGAAGAAAGAAAGAAATATGAGGAAGAATTAGAAGCGATGAAGAAGAAGCATAAGGATCACAAACCTGTAAGTTGAGAAATGGATTTGAAGAAGCTCTCTTTTTTCTTTTCTAAAACTTGCTTAAGATTATATATGCAATTAATAATTCGTGATTCGCAGTGACTATTCGTATGAGATTTGCGAATAATGTGAATGGATAAATCAAGTAGCTGTTACTTATTAATTGTGTTTGTTACTTATTAATTGTATTAATTTATCAACAAAGTAGTTTTTTGACAAAAAAATCGAATAGATTACTTATCTACTCTCATGGATTTTTTTATTATAGTAATTAATCGCATTGATTTTTCAATAGAATTTTAATGAATGGAATGATCACGTTTCGACATTTTTGTGCCGAAAGCTATAAAAGGATAGAACTTATTGTGAAATGTCCCAAGAATAAAAGTCACAATAATAATAAAAAATTATCAAATTATCACATGAAGTACAAATGAATCATAACTGCGAATGACGAATTATGAATCGTGGGAAGTCTATCATTGGTAAACAACGAATTTCTGAGAATCTTATACAAATAGTAAGCTGTGAAACCACAATAATAAATTGCATGTGTCTCGATGCAAGCTTAGTAATATACACTTGTAGTTGCATCATCCCGGTAGTAAGCAACAACTGGAAGAAGTATGGGAAAAACAAGATCATATGGAAGATCAAGAATTTGATCCCAAGACATTCTTTCACCTTCATGGTAAGAAAGATAATCATTTTTATTACATAATTAATTATTATCTTAAAATAAAATTATTCTATACATATACATGACAAATCAATTTAGATTTGGATGGAAATGGTTACTGGGATCAAGATGAAGTGAAGGCTTTGTTCTTGAAGGAATTGGATAAACTTTATACAGAAGGCGCACCTGAAGATGACATCTACGAGAGACGGGAAGAAATGGAAAGAATGAGAGAGCATGTGTTTAATGAAGCTGATTTTGATCGCGACGGTGTCATAAGGTATATAAAAAAATTCACAAAATTCTTTATGCTAATTGATTATCAGAATTACATAAAACAAAGAAATGTACTTTTGTGTTTTTTCTCATTACAGTTATCAAGAATTTTTAGTACAAACGATGAAACCAGATTTCCAGCAGGATGAAGGATGGCAGGGATTGGATGAGCAGCAAATTTATTCTCAACAAGAGTACGAAGCTTTCCAGAAGCATAGACAGGAAGAAATTCAGAAAATGGTCGCCAAAGGAATGGTAAATTAAATTTATCAAATTAATTTATCAAATTTAATCTTGAATGCACTTAAAAATTTGAATAGAAAAATCGTATTTATTTAAGTCCAGTTGTATATTTCAATGATTGCTATAGAATTAAATCCCCGCATATGTCGAGTTAATTTTATATTTTTGTATATTTTGACTTTGAATGTTTTATATATATATATATATATATATATATATATATATATATATATATATATATATATGTATGTATGTATGTATATATACACATATACATATTTGTATAGATGATTTTATTTCTCGCTTTCGTTCTTCACATCTTCAATAGCATGTTCAAGATAAGATTAGGAAATGCTCCACTTTATTGCTTCTTCAACCAAAATCATTTTTTGTAGACGTAATTACATATACATGCGTGACTGTAATTACTAGCACGAAGCGTGTTTTATATGAATCGCCGTTCGACGGATCTGCAGACATTATCACTATCGCTTTGACAAATAGACGTGCTATCCGTAGTAATTAGAGTAATTAACTTAGCTTGTGCACTTTCTGTTGTTGTCGTTAGTTACCACCACCCCCTGACAATGTACATCTACCCGTTCAACATGAACAGGTGAGTAATTACTAAACATTTTAGCAATTTTAATTAAATCATTTTAATTTTAAATTATTTTCTTAGCTAACCTGCAATTATTTTCTTTTAACACGGTCTTTTTTTTATCATTCTGCAGTTCCCATCACAATATCAGCAACAGTACAACTATCAACAATATTCGCAACAGGCGCATCCTTCGCAACAACAGTATTCAGGACAGATACCACCGCAACAACCAATAGTCGGCCATATGCCACAATATCAGGGCCAATTGCCGCAGCAACAATCCTATCAACCTCAAGTTCCATCACCTCAGCAACATTATCCTGGCCAAATTCCGCAACAGCAACAGTATCAGGGACAACAGCCACAGTATCAAATGCCAGTACTGCAACAGCCGCAGTTCCAGGCTCAACAGCCTCAACAAGCGCAGCAATTCCAAAATCAACCTCAGCAGGTTCAACAGTCTCAACAGATTCAACAACAGACTCAAGGTCAGCCTCAACAGGTTCAACAACAAATGCAAGGCCAGCCTTCGCAGAGTCAACAACAAACACAACAACAGCAACAAATGCAGAATCAAGTGCCACAGAATACTCAGGGTAACGTTCCGAGTAGTCGAGGTGCTGCACAAATCAACCAGAACAATCTTCCACAGCAACAAGATTCGAAACCCGTTAAGCAACAAATCAACCAGAACAGTATACCGAACATATAAACAGTGTAGGTAACGCGAATACAAATGATTGATAAAAATGTTTTTATCTTGCTTCTTTCTAAATCGTGGACTAATAAAAATAAAATCGGACAGTTCTACGGTTCTCGATTTAAAGAGATTAACTGAGACTCTCGGGAAAATTCTAATTCCAGAGAAGTGCAACCAATATATAAAAATATTTGCAGGATTAGGAAAATTACTTTATAAAAAAGTAACTCATTACTATTATCACTTCTTTTTTCTGAAAAATAACTCGTTATTGTTATTCAAAAAGTAACAAGTTATTACAATTTGTGTTATTTTTTCGAATTTTAATGACTTCTTTTTTTGAAGTGGCATCCAATTGCTTTGGTCACTAATTGATCAATTCAATACGAGATCTATAGTTATTATAATAGTTGTAGTTAATCGCAACATGGTCAAACAACATTTTCTTTTTTTGAAACTCACTTATACATGCTCTATACGCGCGTATTGTACAAAATAACGATAAAAGTACATTGATTGGTTGGAAAAAGATTGGTTGCTGCAACAATTTAAATTGTAAAATATGGCATAGCATTTTTGTATGACTACAGCAATCAGTTTTTACTTGTAACAGCAAATTTTTAGTTACGTTAGTCTATCGAAATCATATACATTGTGGATAAGTTAACATAACTAAAAATTTGCTGCTACAATCAAAAACTAGTTGTTACAATCATATAAAAATGTTATGCCATATTTTACTATCTAAATTGTTGCAGCAATCAATCTTTTCTTTCAGTGTAACGATTATACTCGTTATTGCTATCCAAAAAAAGTAATGTGTTTTCCAACTTTGGCCATATGTTTACACAAAAAATACGATTTTACTTTTGTACTATTTTAAAGTTTCAGTTGTTATACATTCAACTGTATTCAATTATGACATTGGAAGAAAGAAATTGTGTAATTTTTTTCGCAATATATAAATTTTTATTTTGAACTGAATAATCAATTAATCAAGCTTTATAGTTTTTTTCAATTTATGAATTGAAAAAAAAGAAGGTATTGAAATTAACAAAACAATTAGACCGCTCATCGAGCAAATGCTGCATAGTTAACCTTTTGTGTCATGAAGCCTTTTTGTATCAGATTTTTTAAAACTGTGTACCCGAAGGTTTTTCGGATCGGTGATTACGAATTAGAATCACAATTTTAAAATTCAAAATGACTGATCCAATATAGCGGACAAATAATTCAAATAATTCTTAGTAAAATATTTATTATGGTATTTTAAGATTAAATTTGGAGGGATTATTAATATTTTAGATGAATTGCGTTGAAAGTCCGACAGTAACGGCCTGCAATCATATTTTTTAAATAAATTCATTGGTGCTTTTCGTATTTAAGTGATGTATTCACATAAAACGGTCTTAATTCCAATCTTATTATTGCTTAGTAAAATATTTAGTATTTTGATTAATCAATCGATAAATTAAAAAAATTAGTCCTAGTTCTTTGTTTTTGATCCATCATATCAGTTTCGCCATTTTAGATTTTAAAATTTGAAAATTTTAACCTCAGATTAGTTTGGATCAGTGATCCAAAAAAATCAGTGATCCCTAGAACGTCATTATAAAAGATATTAAAAAAACTATTAAATTGCCGTTTTGTTATCGATAATAGTTTAAAAAATGCATTTTTTTTAAACATAAATTTTTTAACATGTGTATTAATACTTATTTATAAAATAATCTATAATAAATTTAATTGCTAGCCAGCAAGTAAAAATAAAATGTCATGCAATTAGGTTAATCATTGTGACAAATCGTTTAAAAAATTTTATCGTTCAATACATTTATTTTATGAGCAGACTAGCTGCTTTATCGGCATAAACATATTCTTTGTTTTGTTTTATTAATTTATGTTGAAAATGAATGATGTGATGCAGATAAACTACGTGGTGAATAATTTATATTGGGTTGCCCAGAAAGTTCGTGCCGATTTTGAAAGAAAATTGAAACACAGAAGATTTAAATTTTATTAAAAATTTTTATACATTTATTAAATTTAAATCTTTTGCGGCACGAACTTTTCGGACAACCCAATATTTTGACTAATAAATTTATTTATAATATATATTCCAAAAAAAAAAGAAAATGATTTTTTCATTTCATAATTCAATGTAATTATAGTTAAGAAATAGATTTAATTATTGTGCAATATACTGTTTGCTAAATCTTTTTTAAGTTACAAAATTCATTCAAACGTATTCCTAAAATCGTTATATTTATCATAATTTTCTGGAACTTAATTTCTTTATTTGATACTCTAATTATTTATATTGTATAAAATGTCTCATTACTGAATAAATATTTTTCGAAAATGTATTATCTGTTAGATCTCTATGTGTGTTATGTTGTGATTGTATTCACAGTACACACACACACACACACACACACACACAATGTACAGGATATACAATTTGTATCTGATATACTGTATAAGTCTTGATAAAATCTCAATTGATGTTTAAAATCTTTTATAGGCGAGAATGAAGTTTTTTAATAATATGTCTTACCGAAATGAGAATGTTGTCTCATTGCGAATTAGGCTAGAAAAGCTTTATTAAAATTTGAGATTTAAAGAAAAAGGTAGAAGGAAAGACACAAGGCAAATTCGAAAGGAAGCACATATTTTGTTTCTCATATTTATTTGTTATTGCATACTGTTTATGTTAGTATATTACTTAGGTATACGTGCCAAGTAGCAACTTAAATGTATGATTGCGTGATTCATCTGTTTGTTCCACCCGTCAAGCGCGCGGATAGGTAGATAGGTAGGTTGGTTGATTGGGTGGGTGGGTGGTTGCTTGGATGGGTAGTTGGATGGTTGGTTAGTTGGTTGGTTGGTTGGTTGGTTGATTGGTTGGTTGGTTAATAGGTAGGTAGATAGGTAGGTAGGTAGGTAGATAGGTAGGTAGGTAGGTAGGTAGGTAGGCAGGTAGGTAGGTAGGTTGGTAGGTAGGTTGGTAGGTAGGTAGGTAAGTAGGTAGGTAGGTAGGTAGGTAGGTAGGTAGGTAATGTAAGTTGCTTACTTCACTATATATAGGGTGTATTTATAAGTATAGCATACCTCGGTAGAACGTCATCTTACGAGCTAATCGGTAATAAATAAAAGTTGGGCTCGGGACCGGCCTTGGGGGAGGATCTAGGGCGGGTGGAGGAGGGGCAGGGAGAGGGGGAGAACGCGTTTAATAATGGGCGAACGATTTTGCGTTTCTGCGTCCGTGACTGAAACAAATCGTGCGCGACGCAGTACGTTCATACGCTTTTTTTTCGAAGTAAATCGGGAACGAACGTCGTTTCACGAGTCACGGTTACATCTCGTGCGCGTTAAATCACGCGTTGCTTTATCTCGATATAATCTATCGGTACGGGCGACTTATCCAAAACTGAATTGGGCTACCTACTGAAAAGAAATACTTGCGTGTATGTTCGCTTTTCCTTTTTTTTCTTAAAGGCAAAAAATAAAATACGATAGTAACTCTATAAAATATTGCCGTTCGCCATTGTCATCGCACATAATTAGTGCGACGAGCGCGCTTATAATCGATATAATAACGATTCCGCCAGTCACTGTCTCGATTAAACCATCGAAGACTATGCTTTCAATATTCCACATACGACAGACACGTGAAAGAATAAATTCCTAAATTATTAACATATAATTGTCTTCTATAGATACGTTCCTTCCGACAAGCTTTTAAATTATATTCGTAAATATGATCTCTACTAGAAATTTGTCATTTTAAATAAATTTCTTAACTATGATTATAAATACAGTGCTTATTAGATTTGTCGTTCTCCTCTTTAAAATTATAATTGTAAATACTTGCTTAAATATCTTAAACTCTTAAATAGTTCTAACAAGACTTCTCGTATCCGTCGTACAAATAAGAAGATAGTCCTCCATTGTGAGTGAATTAAGAAAAAAATTGTCGAAACGTGTGATCGTAGTTTCGACTGCAGGAAAATGTACGGTCTTGCTCGGGAAATTATTCCAAGGATTTCTAGTTGCGGCAAGAGAGAGAAATAATTTTAAAGCTTATTAAATCATCATTCGGTTAATCTCAAATACATTTCGCACGCGGATGCATATCATACA
The DNA here is from genome assembly GCF_000143395.1 of Atta cephalotes. Classification (NCBI taxonomy): domain Eukaryota; kingdom Metazoa; phylum Arthropoda; class Insecta; order Hymenoptera; family Formicidae; genus Atta; species Atta cephalotes. Next base: position 2,782,726 of record NW_012130097.1, on the reverse strand, counting down.
TTTTACTTTCGTGGCCAAATCGAGACAATGCCGAGGAGGTTCGCGAGCTCACCGACAACTCGGCATGGCGAGGCTATAAGAAATACTTTCGAGAAGAAAACAACCTCAGCTTTCCCATCGAAAGACGCCTGTGTCCGACGTGGTTCGCTCCGCACCTCCGATGCGAAAGAGGATCGAAATAAAATCCGGATTTCTTAGGCTACATAAATGGGAGTCTCAACGAGAACTCCTCAAGAAATAAATTATGATACACGTTACAATGATAACGAATCTTTGCCGTACATGCTGCTCCTCCTCTATTTACAATAAAGACAAACAATCTCGTATGTCTCTTCGTTTTCTCGGCTTCTTGGAGGTGTTCTCTGTATGTATTTTGTGTATGTTGTGTGTGTATTCGTGTCACAGCGTAATCGCATTTCCGCGTGTATGTGTGTATACATACGTGTTACTCGGGCTCGTGTGCGATTAAATAACCGGGCTCTGAAAGGTGTGCGAATCTATTGCTCGACTAATAGTTCTCGCGAAAATGAAAAGATGCCACATCTAAGTTGTCCCTTAAACGTTAACTATAGTAGAGAAACGGAAACGCGGCGTGTATCGTCCTCGCTTGGCCCCGACGACGCGAAAGAACTCGGCTCGACGCGATCGCGCATTTCCTGAATCTCCTCTCACGGGAACGGGTCCAGCACGATCTCGCCCCAGTCTTAGGGAAAACGTCGTCGTTGGCCGCGCGTCCTGTAAACTAGTCGTAAATCGTGTGTACGGAAACTACTTATGTTCTGTTTATAGTTGGCTGTCGCTGTTCGCTGTGCAATTCGCTTTTCTCGCAGATTTTTTTTTCTTTCACCATTCAACACCGCGGCAATAACAACGATCAAAGAAAAGATTTCACACATGCGTGGAACGAAAGCCCTCGTCGATCGATTTCTGCATGCGTGTGATCTGAAACTTGGATGATTGCGTCTCACATATCGATGATCGCATCAATCTCTCGTGAAATAGATTTACAATTTTACAGATTTTTCCTAAAAAAGGATCGATTGTCTAATCTGTTTTATTAAATTTAGCTAAGCTATCCCGATTTTTTAAACATGTGCTGCGATTATAAAACAATGTTAACGTGTTAGTTTCGAAATTATCTTCTATTCATCTCTACCGATGTAAATAATGATTGATTTCAGGTTTAATTTAATAATTTTTTTATGTTTTTCTAATTCTAAGAATTAGAAAAAATAAAGAGTAAACCGAGATTAATCTATATTCTGATCTTGATAGAAATAATCCATTTCCTTTGCTCGCTTCAGTTTTCTTCTTTTATGTCCATTTTTATCAATGTAGATTTATTTTATTCTCAATTTAACTTACTTTCCATCTTTTTCTAGTCCTAAGAATCAGAAAAAGATAAAAAATAAATAATTAAGCCGAGATTGAAATCAATCTATGTGTTGATAGAAATATAAAAGATAGAACATAAAAGAAGAAAAGGAAAAGCGACGAAATATCATTCGAAGCGTTTATCGATAAACGAGACACGTTTTGCTGAAAATGAATTAGTTTTCTCACTAAGGTAGCGCCAGAGTCACGCATGTCCGTTTTGTATGTCGACCCGATAAAAAAAAACCTCCTACAAGCTACTTCATCTCCTCGATTCTAAAGTCTCCAAGCCTTTTAGTTCGCCTAGTGCAAAATTCTGCCCGTGAACTTTTGTTTCGTCCTCGACGACGTTCGGAAAAAAGAACCGCGGCTTCTCTATCTTTATCTCTCTCTCTCTCTCTCTCTCTCTCTCTCTCGCTCGCGCGCTCTCTCGTTCTTTCTCTCTTTTTCGCAATAAACGCACTCAGCCTCAGTATAATCCTACAGCGTCAATATATCAATTTTTTATATATATATATATTTATATATATATAATATACTTTTTTCTCATATATATATTCACTTTGTGTTCTATATCAATAATAGCGTATTAGATACTTTTTGTTCACTTATGTCTTAGGTATGTAATATAGGTATATTCTTTTTTTTTCACCATCTGTTCACAGATACATATATGTATATATCAAAATGTGGAAACGAAAGGGTCCTCTCGAAATAGCCGTTCTCCGTTCGGTCGGTCAGCTGTTCCGCTTTCATTTTTTTTCCCTATACTCTTTCCCTCCTACCTAAAATGCGTCGACTTTATTTGCTTTGCCGGGAAACTAAAAAGGAAAACATTTCGAGAATATGCCATTCAGGGTATTACCTGTGTGGATTGATCCAAAACACAAATTTTGTCGGGTAGTTTGTTGCTTCGGACATTCACTCTGACACGCACACAAAAGTTCGTAGATACGTTGCGTATTCGACATAGGAGGATTCGCCGGTTAATTGAAGACATCTCTCTTATTGTGCAATTTTTCTTTTGGAAACAATTAGAAACTGAAAATCTCGAAAGAGGAAGATTTTTCTTCTTCGCAAATAGTTTAGAAATCGGACGATCGAAAAATTTTATATCGAAAAATGCTACAACTGTAAATTTATATATGAATCGCCGAATTCGTGCCAATCTAGGTTTACAGATTAGACTTCATTTGAGAATAGAATAAGTCAAATTTTAAATACTGAAAGAAATGACACATTCTGTACAACGCTGAACGCTAAAAAAAAAATCTCTCAAGGTTTGAAGCAAATAAAAATAGAAAAGAATATGCGAACTACAGGAACATGGAAAGATTCTCAGATAGCAAACTGATGTGAAAATCAAAATTAGAATATCTGAAAAGTATCCGGCAATATATAATATACATCCGGCTGAAATTTTATATTGAAAGTTCGCATCATTGATACAAAATTCTATTCTTTTCAACTCTTGCACAACTCATCACCTTTCTTTTTTCTTTTCACATTGGGAAGATAAAGAAAATTATTATTGCTATTTTTCTCTTGTTTTCTTTTTTCTAATTAGAATAAAATAGAGAAATTATATGGATATCTGATATAAATAATATCCGGTATTTGGCCAGATAATTGAGATTCCTACCGGATATCTGACTGGATATCCGGAAATTTTACGATCCAGTACATCTCTAATTAAGATAAATTAATGATAAATAACGTTAGCTTATTAGATTTCCTTGATGAAACTGTCAATTTTTGAGTATATATCATATGGTCCGCTTTAATTGGAAATAAAATTGATCTACACTGAGATAATAGAGAAAATGAAATCAACTTGAAGAAAGCGAAGTGTCAAACTTACGCACCGTATCTACAAACATGATCACACGAGTAATGCATTCAGCAGAATTTCGAATGACTTTTCTCGTCGCTTAGTCAAGTGGTCACGGTCTACGGGACACTTAAATTTTTTTTTGGAAGGCACTTACTACTTTTTTTCTTTTTATACAGTATTTAATTTTAAACTTCTTCCGCATTCGCTCTCTCTCTCTCTCTCTTCTCTCTCTCTCTCTCTCTCTCTCTCTCTCTTCCCCACGCTCTCGCGACCTCGCGTATATTCTCCCTTTCTTTCGTTTTTCTTTCTCTCCTTCCTCTTGCACCTGGAATTTTTTTTCGCGATTCGGCTTGCGCTTCTCTAAATTTCGACTGTCCGCGCAATTCTTTTTTCTCTCTTTCATTCTTCGTTTTTAACCATCGCACGTCTCGCGCGAATTTACGTTTGAACACATTAATGCCTAAATGGTAAATAGAATTCGCGCTTTCCGAATTTCACGCCGAAATGAAAAACGTGGTCGATTGAAGTCTCGCAACGCGTATACTAATAATAAATCGCCGCGCCGTCCGCGTGTCGCCTCGCGACACCGTCGCGTTTTCGCACAAAAGTCGTTTGTATCAAGAATAACGTGTTACTTTTTTTCCCCTTTATTTTTGACTTGCCTGATGTTTTGTCATTCCCTCATATACGTGCTATTACGATCGCGCAATCCTTTCTTCTCTTTCTCTTTCCCTTACCCTTACCTCTTTTACCGATAATATTCTGGCTGCATGAGCGTGGTGCGAGAATCAATTTTTTTTCTTTCTGCGATTTTTTTACCCTCTCTTCCGTAAAGTTTTCCAGACAAACGGATAACACGGATGGCTCGTTTCGCCAAAAGCCTCGTACGAGCAAAAGCGAAAAGCGATGATCTTTCCCTTTCACCGAAGGCCACTTCGAATTTTTTTTTTGTTTACTTTTTACACTTACAAGGAGTCTCTTTCTCTCTTTCTCTCTCTCTCTCTNTCTCTCTNTCTNCTNTCTAAATCTTTCTCCTAATTCCATAAAGTCGNACTACTTCGTCTCTATACTACTAACTATACTATACGTACGTACGTACTA
>NW_012130097.1:2759010-2778397 GCF_000143395.1 Atta cephalotes | reverse complement strand
CGAACGACGTACGTACTACTTCCTTCCTTACCGTACGTACGTACGTTACTTACTTTTTAGTTTTTACTTTTTACTTTTACTTACTTACGTAGTACTCTCTTCTCTCTCTTCTCTCTCTCTCTCTCTCTCTCTCTCTCTCTCTCTCACGCACTCTCTCTCTCTCTCTCTCTCTCTCTCTGTCGCACTCTTCCTCTTTCTCTCTCCCGAACCAGCGTGCCGATGTTAGAAGTCTCAGAAAATTTCGACGAGAGAGGTACATATTTAGAATTATTTGAAAAATTACAGTTCGTTTATAGCTGGAAGATATAAATGATCAAATAAGGATCTTCATATTAACATCATCGAAAGGTGATATTTAGCGGTAATCAAAACCGAATTGGATGGATTGAATTTAGTACAGACGATCAATTACAAAGTCCAATAAATTTTAATCATGTACAATTTCGTCCTATTTGCTTGACATTATAATAAAAATTGTCTGCTTGTTAGTGACAGTGGTCAAATGAAGGATCTTCGTATTAGCACCATCGAAATACGATACTTTGCGGTAATCAAGTCTAAAACTTGGCGGATTCTGAATTTAGCAAAGATGATTATAATTACAATCTCCAATAAATTCTATTAGTGCATAATTTCGCTCTCGATTTTGGACGGTAGATATTAAAATACCTCCATCAATTTAAGTAGTCGGCACGGCTCGTTCATCGATTGTCGAGGACTTGGAGATCCCTTTGCGAAATCACGCGCGACGTGTGTAAAATTTTGAAAAATAGCACGATCTTTCGAAAAAAGAACACGTATACGAGCTTTTCTTTCAAATCCATTTGCACCTTCATCCGTATCATCATACTCAGTCCGTTCACACTCATGTTCATGCACGCACGCACACAGACTCGTATATTCAGACTTTCGCAATCTCGCATTGATGCACAGACACTCGTGGTCGCCGAACTCACCGAAATTTCGACACGGTCTGTCGTGTCGAGCCACAGTTTCTCGTCTCTAATCCCTAAACCTTATAATTTTTATACTTGGCATACCCCAAATATGGCAGGAAGGCAATCATTATACTTAATAACTTTATAGCGATCATCTCGGCCTCGAGAGTGTGCTCGCTTTATAAGCCATTGAATTTGTTTTCTCCATTTCTAAATACTTTGTCGTACCTTTTTTCCCCTCTTTAGCTTTCTCTCTCTCTTTCGCTTTTTAATTTCTTTCTTTTTTGCTCATTTGCTTGCTTGGTAGACAATCATAGTGAATTTTGTACATCTCCCTTACTTATCGAGCTTACATCGGTGACGTCGCTTACTGCCTGGCGTCAAAAGTGATAGTATTCTTGCACAAAGCGTCGCGGATGAAATTGAGATTTTTTTGTTTCGAAGAGATTCATAGATAAAGGGCAAGACTCATCTTTGAGATGTTCGATACGTTAAAAAAATGTTTCTATCGATAGATTTATATAAGTAATTGAAGACCAGATCTGTTTTTCCCTAAAAGCAAGATTTACGTTCTTAGAATAATTTATACAGAAATAGAAAATGAGAGTTCGCGATCTTTGTAATTTATTTTACTTTCGCGATCTCTATAATTTATTTTACTTTCACGTTTTATATATATGTATTATACTAATAAGAAAAATCTTACTTTATAGTCTTAAAATAATTTCAAGCAACTCTCTTTTGCGATACCTAAAAATTAGGAGTGTATCACAAACTGATCCATGACACGTTGTGTAAGGACTCGATAATACAACGTGCTGCTTTGTTCGAGGCGGCTTATTTTTCTCGTCTCGATGCCCATCTCGAATAGTCAATCATTCGGCAGTAGGCGACCCCTTACGAGTTATTATACATTTGGCATTAAAAGTACAGTTATCGTATAATGCATAGGTATAAATTTCGAGTGTGTATCTTGTTATGTACGGCGCGCGCTCGTGTATCCATGTGTGAGTGTATGTATATCCATACGTGTGCGCATGTGTGTAACGTGTGGGTTTTTTTTATCTTTATTACATGTACATAGTCTGTACGACACGACGATGACACGACTATCTAGATTGGAAAAAGGTGGCGGCGCGCTCGCGAGGCGCCGGCGACCTAGTATAGCTATAGTATGTTTGCTAGAAGAATTCTCTTATTCTCTTTCGCTCTCTCCTTTCCTCCGTTTCTGCTTTTCTGCTGTCGAAGGTTCCGACCGAGCGATCCTCGTCTAGGACGGTCCACTACCGTTCGATCGTTCTTCCCCGGAGCTGAGCCCAGGCGAGAAATTCTCGACACTCTAGCTTATCTCGTCCGCACTCGTGTGTCTCCGTCAGTTTATTATTTTTTTTTCTTTTGATTGTAAGCCTCTCTTTTTCTCTAATATCCCTCTAAGATTTTCGTATGCACAATACATCGCGCTCGCGTATAACGTTCGGAGTCGCGTTTATATATATTATAAACTCCCGCGAGTGGAGGTGATGAAGTGAATCGGACAGTGCTCGATTCTTCGCGAGAAGTCTATCGGCTCGCATCACCGGTCCTCGGCCGCTGACGGCCTCGAAGAGAAAGAGATCCTCCTCGGGATCATCGACGCACCTCGTTCTTCCACAGCCGACGATCCCATAGGAGCTGATGTAGTCGTCTCTCCTCCTCGTTCCGCAGCCACCATAATGACTTACTATTCGCAGCGCGAGTCCGTGAGCGGTTCAAGCTTCACCGGGATCTTGTCCTTGTCCTTAAGACCGTGGGGGCTCTTCACCAGATCGGCGATGTCCTCCTGGAAGAGATTCTCCGGACGTGGACTGACAAAGCTCCGTGCCGGCTTGTACGTCATGCCGCTCACGCCGATGCCAACTTCTACGCTACTGGGTATGTGACCCGCTGGATCCATTAGCGGACCCAACGGGCTCGCCAGGGGACTCTCCAACGGACTCTCGGGCGGTCCCGAGCCCGGGCTCGCCAGACCGAGATTCAATGGTGAATTGCCGTTGTTGTTGCCGGCGCTATTGCTGCTGCCGAGGCCACTCGCGTTGCTGCTCGTGTTATTGTTGTTATGGTGCTGGCTAGCTTGCATCGCCGCTTGTAGATTTGACGACAGACTGGTAGACAGACTCGTCGACAGGTTCGTCGCCATCATATCGTGTTGCTGCGAATGCGCCGCTGCCACCATGCTGCACATTTGGTGTCGCAGACCTGATGGATATCGAAATTAATGTAGAGAAATCTCGACAGGATAAGTAAAAATGTTTTGAGAGAGAAAGATTAACACATTTTTCCGAATTTCGATATTAAGAAATGTGAGGTCTTCTTTAAACTTTTTGATACATTTCGAATATCTTTCGAAAAGGGAACTCTTAAATATAGAATTTGAATGTTCTTTCAGCAAAGATCTCAGGAATATTAACGCTTTTCTTCATTTTTAATAAAAATAAAAACTTGCAAATTTTTAAACATATTATATATAAATGCGAAAAAAGTCGTCTAAACATAAAATATCCTAAAGTTTATTTTGCGAGCGTTCCGTGAAATTGAGAATCATAGACGTAATAAGTAATATTACGTAAAATTACAACTATACATAAATATAACGTAATGTACAGGTGATTCTTAAGTTTTTAAAAGTTTTTAAGGGGTATTCCTCACATATTAATTCAAGATGAAAACTTCATATAATCAGATATCCAAAACGGCTGATTTAGCACAGAATGTAAAGTTGAAAGTAAAATTACATTTTTCCCCAAATTTTGAAAACTATACGGATTATCGAAATATAATACAAAGTTTATCTATTAAATCAAAATAATCCAAAGATTTTCGAAATTTTTGGAAAAAAAAAAGTTTTTTTAATTCTGACTCTGCACTTCAATATAGATATTCTTAGATAAAATGAAGAGTTAAAGTATGCAGCATCAGCATCTGTGAAACATGATACTTTAAATTAAATATTTATATGTATGTTCATATTTGACATTAATTTTTATTTATTTTAGTGCGTAAATTCATCCTCTCGAGATATCGACATATTTTATTTATGAATCACTCTGTACGTGCGCGTGCGTGCGTGACTACATACTTTATAGTTCATTACTATTATTATATTATTACGTAACATTACTTTTATTATTAGTAATAGCGAGAGGGTAATCACTTAATGTAATCGAGAGACAGAATCCCCGAAATCATTATAAAATTCATATGAAATTCCTATATATAATCCGATAATTACATGTGCAATCACGAGAAATCATTGTGTAATATTAGATAAAATCGTTTATGTTATCAAATGACTTCATATGTAGTGAAGAAAATTATTTGTAATGAGATGAAATTGTATGAAATCAAATGAAATCATGTAATCTGTGGAATAATATTTCAGCTAGTGGTTACCCTCTCGAGTAATAGATTACGTTTATGGAATGCATTTCAACGAAATGATCAAGTATCTCAATCCGCCGCATGGCACGTAATCAATCATTGATCTCGGAAAAAGTGAGGTGAAAAGAAGGGAAAAGAAAAGAGAAAATGTGATGCGATGTGTTGCTGTTACCTTGAGCGACCGCCGCGACCGCAGCCGCAGCTGCCGCACCCGGACTGACTGCGCCTTCCGGACCATTGCAAGCCGCGTAGTTCGCCAGGCTGGGGTACATCGTGGTCGGCTCCTCCTTGACGATGTGTGGCGAGTGCCCGTCGCGGAATACCACCGCGCGAATCACACCGCGGATATGCTCGTCTGGCCAGACACCCAACAGAATCCTCTGTGGTCGTCCTCGTCCCTTCGGGCGCAAATCTACGGAAGAGAAGATAGAGGGGTAAAGGAAAAGAGGGCAATGAAGAGGAAGAATTCATTTCACTGCAAATCGGTTCTGTGATTGTGCATGTGGTCGTCGTGATAGTTGCCCGTCGCTACTCGTTTTCTCGCGTTGGTGCTTCTTCGAGAACCGCGAGAATAATCGTGTCTCGTAATCTCTCTCGGCATGGAATTAAAATTAAATAGATTTGAGAAAGAACGAGGACGAGATTTTTATGACATTCGAGGAATCATTGGACTTTTTTATTAATGAAAAAATCTCTGTGATAAATAAAAACGCTGCGCTAAAAAAAAAGTTCAAAACGACAATTGTTAAAAAACTTTTTTAAATTTTTCGTTTGTTTATTAGAATAAAAGGTGATAATATATTATAGAACCCTGTTCTGTGCTATTATTTTAAGTGGACTCCACTTAAAATTCTGTTATAATTAATACCATTTCTTGCAAAAACTTTAACTTGTTCTTAAATATCGAAGATGTGAAATAATTCCTATCACCGGCGTGACTTTTTTTATTGATGTTTTCCTATTACGAGATATATCAAAGTTGTTTGTATTCAATATTACGTTTAATATTGTTTAAAATTCATAAGTAATAAATTTAGACCCTATATTAATCATTGAGGTGCTGTTCTTCTATTTTATATGATAATAGAGATATAATAGAGATATAAAGAAAATAAGTAAGTTTGAATAATTCTATTTTCGGACACATAATTAAATGTAAATTTTATTAATTAATTCCTATATTGGGTTCTTAACAAGTAGATTCCGGGATTGATTTTTAATGAAGAACATTACAGGACGTTGTTTTATGTTAAAAATCTTTGTGATTATCATTTTAAAATGATTTTAAAAAATCCTTAGAGATATCTGTGAAACGAGAAAGAAGTGCTCGTTATAAACATTCCCGAAGGCAAGATCAACACAAGAGTATTGCTCGAAAAACGTATTCATGAAAAGAACTTCTGATAATATCTTAATATATTCAGAATTTTCTATGAATTCAAGTTATTTTGGACTACCCATGAAGTCTAAATAAACTTGAAGAATCTAAATTCTATAAAAATATTGGGAGACTCATTTTACGATCATATTCAGATAGTCTCATTATATAATGTTTCTTTTCATTTAAATAATTTTTCATATTTTGTGGACTTCTTAATCATTTCAAGTGTGTTTTATATAAACTTAGATTTAAAAATTATCGTTTGCGATATCATTGATTTAAAACATAACTAAATAACTATATAATTAAACAAATAAAAAATACACAAAAAATACAAGGGGAATATATATATATTATCACCTTTTTTCCAATTAATTAATCAAGAATATTTTTCTTTTTTCAAAACTCGACTATTGAATCGTAAAAAAAAAAAAGAATTCAGGCGGTATCTTAAAATAAACTTTATCCGAGTTTCCCTCATTTGAATCAATTAGAAATAAGAAATTGAGAATATCAAATCGACTTTCATCTATTGAACTGTTTTACGTCTCAAAACTAGTTGAGTTCCTCAGCAGAAACACGACTATAAATACAAGCTTTAATGATACGTTTGATCAGTGTTTACTGGACATTACATGCTAATGACGCGTAACTAAGGATTACTATTAGATATTAAGTCCACTCATAATTGCACGATGTAATTGCGGCTTTTACGAACGTAATTGACTTTTCAAGCTTATTCTTCTCCCGATTCAATGCCGTTTATCAACTATTTACAATTAGCCACACCGTCGCGGTTCATTATACGAGTTCTTTGCGTGATGGACCAAGGTTTTAAGAACGTTTTAAGAGCCATGATGTTGAACGCGTGGAATTTCAAGCTCATTTCGGGTTTAGCAAGTAAATCATGACGGGATAAAATATATCTTTTTTATATTTTGAAGCATAAGTGTAAATTTTTTGTCACAATTTTTTTTTCCAAATTCAATATCAGAAATTCTATTATTCATAAATTTTTCAATTGTTCTCTTTATAATGTCCGCCACTCGTGTTTTGACGCTTATAATAATAATCGGCGTTATAATAATAATCTGGTGCATTTCGATCAGCATTAATCTCACCTTCGTCAATGAGAAATATATTGTTAATAAATCATAAATTTTACGAATAGTGAATGTTTCTACAGGAGACTTCTTTAATAAAAAGTTTTTCGTTTATTATAAAGATAATACTTCAATTATTACATATCTTTTTATATAATTTTGAAAAATTTATTTTATTCTTTCTTAATAAATTACTATTCTTTCTTAATAATTAATGTTTACTTTCTAAAATTAAAATTTTTTTTCCAAAGATCTGTCTCCTATATGAATACTTTGTGTAATCATTATAAATTCTTCAGTAATCTTTCTTCTTGACACGATATGTGTCATTCATATCGTGGTTCTCGATATTTCCATTGTTACAATAATCCGCTGCGTCTCGATCCGGTTGTTGGCATTGTTTCTACTCTCATTCTTGAGAGACGCAATGGATGCATTGAGCGGACTCACTCAACAATTGAGTGCTCGCTGCAGTTATTGGTGTATTCTTCTAGATTATCCAATCAGACGTTTAGATCTAGAAAAATACATTAATAGCAGCGAGCTCACTCTATAGTTGAATCTGCTTAATGTACCCATTGGCCACGTTCAGCAGAAAAAAACTAATCAATGAGCTCTCAGTGATTCTTTAATAAATTTTAATGTAATTGGTTTTTGTTCTTCGCTAGATCTGAGTGTAGGAACTAATGATATTAAAGATTCACTAAGCACTCATTGATCAGTTTTCTCTGTAAACGCAACCATGGCATTGTTGATCGAGGAGCGAAGGGCATTTTCAGAGGATATTAAAAATGGCAACTAATACTTACCGGCCCCGCCGTCGGCGCTAGGACCCAGCATGTTGTGTACTCGATTCGCGTACAGGACAAACGTCGGGTAGGGGATATCGTATTTCCTGAAAGGTAGACAAGCGGGATACAATTATAATTTGTAGCTTATAATTATAATCAACATAATTTATAGCTTTGCTCAGCTTCACCACGTATCTTACATCGCATTACGTTACGTACTCTTAATTAACTTTAGCTATTCTACCCCGCTTGTTCGTATTTTAATGCTATTTTATGTGTTTATCCCGTTTCATTACGTAATTTCATTTTAATTTATATTAATTTTATTATACCGACGGAGAATGAAAGATTCAACGGAACATATTTGAATGCATGATGATGGAAATTATGCAATCTCTCGAAATTATGCAATCGCGTGGGGAATAGGTACCGGCGATGACGTTGTGCATTTAACGAAGTAACGTACAACTCTTCGCGAGAAGCAACGAGAAAATCGCTTGTCTCATACTTGTGTCTGCGCGATTATTGTCGCATTTCGTCATTTATTGTCTCATTTGCTCATATATAAAAAAATATATCAATTGAAATACAAATATATCAATGCTTATAAAAAATATATTGTAACATTGAAATATATCAATGAAATTAAAAACAAGAAGCCTCTTGCAGATCAAATAGAAATTTATGAAATCGCATAATAGAGTCGTATTGCGCTGGCGGGAAGCATTTGGAAAGCATTATAGATCGTCGAATCGATTATCGTAAAAATTATCGCTCGCAGCTCGTAAAGTCATGTTTTATTGAGTCGCTTTGTACGCGAATTAAAAGAAATCCCTTTAACGGCGAGTCGAACATTGTTACGCAAACGTGATACAGGCTTTACGACGTCCGCCGCGCAAATGATTTTAAAGCAAGCCACTTTGAGCGAGGAGTAGATCGGATGATTATTTAGCGTGATTCAAGTACAGCGATAAGGTACGCTTGATACAGAATAATTTCCAGGAATTTTTCATTGCGTAATAACTCGGCTCTATTGTACGCGCCGCATCATAAGACATTTATATAACAATTTTAACTATTTATCCGATACATTGCGTGAGTTGGAGGAAACAACGGCACGGCATAAGCTCGCATAAAATATTTATCTTTTACGTATCAATTATTAATGTTATAGAAGAACACGCTGCCGCAGTCGCGGAACGAACTCTTGGGATGAGCAATTAAAATAATTCTTTAATTTTTATATTAACGCATTTCATCACTCGGTGTTAATATTAAATGATACGCACCAAAGTTTTATGCAACTGCGCATGGAATATATTATTCATTTTATTATTGGTTCCATCGCGTGGATACACACGGATGGTGTACCTGTCGTATACGGAAAATGATTGCGAGTAAATTAATTATTTTTGCAATATACATCGGAGACATTTCGATATATTTTTTAAGTTAACGCGTTTTATATCAGCCAATATTAATATATTACATGTAATATAGTGAAAAAGTGCAATTAAATGAGATAAATAATTTTTACAAAACAGCGTTGGATGTTGGAATATTTTTAAGATTAATATGTTGTATCGATTAATATTAATATTACATGAGTTCGATGGCCCGTAATGCGGGCCATTTATTTTTGCTACGGCATTTTTTAACGCGATTTTTTTCTTTCAAATAAATGTCTTATTATATTCTGGCAATTAGTGAGATATATAAAGACATAATAAGGACGTCGTAAGAACGTTATAAAATATTTAATAATATATTTCGAAAAATTAACGCTACGTAACGATTTAATGCTATATAACGATTAATATTGAGTATTGTATGTCCAAAATTTGTAATTCTGAGCATTGACCTAAAATGTGTCGACATTTATTGCACGCCTTAAAAGTTAGCAGAATAAAAATGAGCACAACAAATGTTTTATATAAATAAAAATATTAGTTAGAATCTATTCATATTTTGTTCCGCTAATTTATAAAACGTATTATTCAATATCTTAAATTCCTTTTTCTATCTGTATTTCTAGTATTAATGTATTGAAAAAAAATACTAAATTCTAATAAATCATTTATTTGAATAACGCCAATTAAATATTTATTAAATATAAAGATATATTTATTTGGTACAAAGAAACATTAATTTGATTGAACAATCATTTCTTTTATAAAATAAATATTTATTTATTGTAAGTAAATATTTAAATGCAATATTCAAATAAATATTTATTTACATTTAAGATACTTTTTTCTTAGTGTGCATTAAAATATTTTTAAAAAGTACAAAATTAGTAAAAGTATGGCTGTTTGAAAACGCACCTTGCCGCTTGGCTGAGGGAGAGTCCTTCCTTCAGTACGCTGAAGATCGCCTCCGCCATAGTCTCTGGCCGCCAAGACTTGAGGGGTCCACGTTCCCGGAAGCGCAGATTGTGCACCAGACTCTGGTTGGTATTCCAGCACTTCTGCCACATGGACTGCAGCTGGTACTGGTAGCTGTCTGCTAGTAAACGCCCCCCGTGGAAAAGAGAAAACACAGAAAAGCAGCTATTAGTCGAGGCGATCGACCAGTTTAAGAGGGAGGAGGAAGGAAATAAAGGGGGAAGGCAAAGGATTCAGGGTGAATAAATGTTCTCATTATTGCATGATTCTTTTATTAATTGATCGTCCATCACGCTCGTCTAACATGCGTTCAGTTGACGAGCGAATTCTCGCGAAAAGCCCTCAATCCGCGTGCGGTCGATCCATCGATCGGGATCGAAACGGAGGAGGGAAAATGAATCGTTGTCGCGCAAACGATTCCGTACCGTTCAAGTTTCACGTCGAATCGATATCCGCTCGTCTCGATGCACATAGGTGCATCTGCCGTTTATACCTTGAACGTGGGCGGAGTCACCTAGAAAACGGCGCTTAAGAAAGACAGGTATGTTGTATCGTGCATGCGCGCGCGCGTGTGTGTGTGTGTGTGTATTCACGAGTGTAGTAAAGTAAATCTAAGGAATTTACGTCTTTCTAGGTGAAACCCAAATATCGATTGTATTGCCGTTCGCCGTACAATCGTTACAGAACATTAGAGAATCGTCGTTAAACGGAATAAAAGCGCATTGCGGTTAACGTCAACGCATGTCACATTAATGCTACTTAACATTAAACCTTTTCTTACTTAATGTTAAACACGAACAAAGAATTATTGCGTTCGCGGAGGGGATTCTATAGAGTATAGAAACACGGAATGTATTTTAGAGCACGTCTCAACTTAAGAAATCGGGAACGCATTGTAAATATCTCGTATAAAGCGACCCGTAAATCGCTTTAGAACACACATCCTGTATCGCAGGTTATCAAAAAATTCATTTATATTCCGGAGTAACTTGAACTCCTTATTACTCTTTCCTTTATCAACGAAATTGAAGTAAAATTGAAGTAAAAATATCAAATCAAATACAATTCCACTTAAATCATCAGACTTCTCATCTGACCTTATATAACGCGAAAATATAATAACTCGACGATTAATTGTTAATTCACTTATAATTGCTTTATTATAATAATATCGTCATGTCCAATCAGACGGCTCGCAATAAAGAGTACACGTCACTTGGCGCCGATATATCACATGCTATTATAACGCGTTAGACTCTCCTTGACGGGATATTTTTTAGCGTTGCGTGTGGAAAAATTTATCAAATAAGAGAATCTTGATCAATCGGAGAGAAATTGGTGGCACAAAAAGAGCGGGGGACTTAAGGCGAAATAAAACGGGTGAAAGAAACGTCCGGTGCGGCGACACATTTACAGTTGACTTCCGCCGTTCGCGTATGGCACGTATGATCGGCCTCAATTCGCAACAATTATTTGATAGTTAACTTATTGGGTCTAATTAAGCTTCCTAACCAATTTGACGATTAATACAATTCATCGTAAAACGCGGGCGCGCGCGCGACTAGTCTATTTTTAGATCCGCATTCTCGCGGCGCATTTGACGCCAAATCCCGCTTCGTGTTATAATACCGTTCAAATGTCCGACAACGAGTAACAATATCTGGTGACTTGAACCACATAGCTGCGTTTAATCCTTCGGAACTGACGTGAGCCTATTGGATCCATTCAATTATATATTTTACATTACATCTATAAAAATTATTGTCACGTGCTCCGTCCGCAATTCACGTTTTGGTGAAAAAGTACAATTTTACTCTCAAATTTCTTCCTTAGTTTTTAAATTTTTACTGAACAAAGTGTTAAGATTTCGTTCCAATAACATATAAGTTAAAACTATTTTTATTATTTGGTAATGTAATAAATGTTGAAAAGTAACTGAATTTTTTCACATTTTTTTTTTGAAGATCTAAAACAGTGAAAAAATTTGAGCTAGATAAAAAAGATCCAGATTGCAAACGGAAGTTGAATAATAAATTTAGTATTTATCCTTTTTTTATACGAGTTATGTTTTGATTCCTTGAAATTAATGCTTAATTAACATTACATTAAAGGAGTAGCATCAGTAATTATGTTACAGACTTTGACATCAGTTCCGACGAATTAACAACTGAATCACATGCAATCAATTTTGAGTAATGCATGCAGTTGCTAACGGAGTCAAAAATAAAGAAATTTTCACGCTTCGACCGAGGAAGATTCTAGTATGACAGTCTTTCATGAACGGCATGTCGCGTGATGTCGCTTTCATTCATGTAACGCGTTCAATGACGTTACGCAACGTCTTGTTTGGGATCTGGTCCAAGTCTTTTATTAATGCACCGGAGAGGAATCGTCCAACCGCTCGTGGATATTGCGAGACAATCTTGCGCGGCGTGATTATCTCCAAGGTGCGATAGCACCGTAACGCTGATTTACAGCCCCACCGTGAGATATCTCGCCTTTACTTTACTTTCGATACTTTATCGGGGAATGTCGCGCGCACGTCTATTTTAATACCGTTCATTCACACTTAATTCTCTCGCCTCTCGCACTCCCTGCTCTCCTCACGTTTGCAAGCGCACCTCGCTTAACACTCGGCATGTCGCACTTTTAGCGGACGCGTGATAACACCTGTATAATATTACATCGTTCTCGCCAGGATTCAATTAACGCGCCGCTCGTAAATACGCGAGCTGCAAGTCGCCCTCCGATCGACGATAATGTGACGCGAGAAGTGCGCCAACGCCATTTTTTTTCATGAGCTCCGAATAAGTTTGCGGACGATAACGTAAAGTTTCTGACGCGAACAAAGATACGTTTGGATGACTTGTGGCGGAATTATTTCAATCGACGTTCGTTACTTTACTACGACGTCATTCT
This sequence comes from Atta cephalotes, assembly GCF_000143395.1. NCBI lineage: Eukaryota > Metazoa > Arthropoda > Insecta > Hymenoptera > Formicidae > Atta > Atta cephalotes. The sequence goes on along the minus strand of NW_012130097.1, from coordinate 2,765,464 downwards.
TTACCGTAAGATGATGATAATATTAATAAGAGTACCAGTATTTTTTTAGCGAGTTATCTTGAAATTTGATTCCGAACCTTTATCAGATGAAATTAGCGGCGTTACGTTCTTCTCGGAGAAAAGCCGAACGAATGGCTTTTGACGTTAATTACTACGTGTTGATAATTGCTGGATATTAGTTGCTTATTGCTCGCGACACTCGACATGTACACGTCGCAGTCAATAATTGCCGCAAAAAGTCGGCTAAAGCGTACCCTGTTAACGTCCGCGTCCTGTTCTCCACGCGCGTAATTGAGTCGTTCTTTTTCGCCCCGAGCACACCGATGCCGATAAAAATATCGTGTCCGTCGTTCTGTCCCGCGACGCTCTAGTGATGGTAGTATAATCTAATATCACTCCTCTTGTCGTCGCGCTGTCAAGTATTGTGCGTCATGGAATGAGATTTTTTTCGCAAACGAAAAGCTAAACGCATGAAGAAGATATGCCGGTTAAAAGTTTTCACCGTCAACTATTTTGAGACTAATGTTTATTCGGAGTGTTATTATATCGATTGGATTCTACACTGAAAGAAAAATGTTTGATATTTGTGATAATTTCTCGATAAAATAATTATGGTTAGACGCTCCATTTTTGTAATTATTGTAGTACTATAAAATGTTAGTAAGAATAATGTGACTGTTCATGTGTTCAAGAGAAAAAGTAGCTTTGCAAACGTTGAAATGATTCTTCAATATATTGGTTTGTCCATTAAGGAACGAAAATGACTGTAAATTTATAATTATTTTCGGGACCATTTATTTTTTCATATATAAAACTATAAATATATTTATTCTTGCTAACATTAGCAGTAACAATTATAAAAAATGGAGCTCCTAATCATAATTTCACCGTTGATTATAATCACAAATATCAAAAATACTAATACTTTTCTCTCAATGCAGTTCGCAATTACAACTAATTTGATTTTGGTTTAATCGCACGAGTGGAATTGTGCGCAGTTGTAAAATATGCTGCGCATGTAATTTTTACGAATTTTTGTATCAGCTAGATCGAATAACGATCTCTCGTTTTATCACGATTTAACATAATACGTTACTTCTGTCGCGTGTCGGCAAATTCAGAGCCGATATATATTTAGATGTATGCCTCTCTTTTATACGGTTGGCCGCTTTGCTCTACTTTCATTACGTTTACCCGCGACTATTCCTTTTGCGCATTACGTCCGTACTATTTATATTGTCATTAAATAACTGGCATAGCCGCGCGACCATTACAACATTATAATAATATTGCGTTCTTACAATAATATCGCGTTATTATATGCGGTACGTGCTGTGAAATATTTTTGTTCGTTGATTGAATATTTATCGCGCCACTAGATCGACTTTCGCAAGTAGGCGGCATACTTCCTTCATCCATTTGCTCTCCTCCTCATACTTCCTAAATCGTCTTTCTAATCTTTCTTAGCTTCAAACAATGCCTCGCTTTAACAGGGAACGGATGTGTGCTCGTTTCATAAACGCGATTATCCATTAGGCAGATTTGGAATGTTAGCAGAAAACGCGCGTTCTTTCTTACAGAGAATCGCCTTTCTCCTCGCTATGATCCTAATACACTAGAGATAATTATCTCGCAGTTATTGTCGGTAGCGAAAAGACCCAAGTATACAAGGTGCGTAACATGGCAACGCTAATAACTTAAACAAATGTTCCACTAATAATAAACTTGTAGAAAATATATATCTAGTTACGACAATATCGTGAGCATCGACAACGATCTCGGTGATAATTTGGTCCCATCGAGTCGGAATATACACATTGTGATCGGAAAGTATGTACAAAGTGTAGTACATGCGAAGAACCGAGTGTATACCTCGGTCTTATACAGTCAGAGAAAAATGTTAGCAGTTATTATAAAGCTGACAAACTACACAATACGTTCATATGTTGAATTAATATGTACATAGTTGAATAATTATATAATAAAACAGTTTATTCAACTATATGCATATATTTTATATATATATATATATATATAAAACTTGTATAATTATTCTTATACAAGTCATCTTATTGCCATCTTATTGCCATTATCTTTTCCTCTGAATGTATGTTCGTCGATTAAGTTACGTGGAAGACGGAGATGAGTGGAAGGCACTAAAGTCATTTACACACTAAATCATTCTCAAGTATGATTTGCAAGAAAGCGCTCCCGAAATTGATGCGACACGTTCGAAAACGTTTCTGTGACGCTATTTCCTTTTCTCAATTGGCATTAAATTTCTGTTATTATAACTTTGAGGTCATGATAGATTAACGCGTTATACTTTTGTTATAATTAATTATGGAAATTTTCATAAAAGCTTAACGTCGAATGCATCTCTATCCTGTCTCTCACTCTCTTTTAGTATAAATATTTCTCGCGTGCGTTCTCAATATGAATCGAGTTATCCGCAAATAAATTAACGTGAAGTCCTTTTATTGTATAATATGTCATGGAAATTCTATTACTTCAGAAGCGCTGGAAAACCGAGGGAAAAAGGATCGGAGAATATTGTCGCGAGGGAATAACTGCGCTAATCGCCGTTGATGCAATCGATTCTGATGGATATTAAATTTAATCGAACGTAGACATTTTTTGCCGATTAAAGTCCCCACCCGTTTTACCGCGTTATCATTTCGCGCGGGCACGCGACGAGAACGCGACGCGTTCGATTTTCAATTAGCAGGCAAATTCTTCTCGCGACCTTGCTTGTGCAGCGATTTTCCGCGTTGAAGTCTACGGATTGCGCGTCGATTGTCGGTACCGTGCGGCGCATGCTCCGGAGGAATCATACAAGTGGATCAAAAAAGAAAAAAAGGAAGATAGAGAGAAGGATAGCGATCGCGAATGTGTTCGAACGTGTCCAGCATTTGAAGATGTTTCTTTTTTTTTATTTGGCCCTTATAAGGATTCTTATAATCAAAGTTTTTAAAAAAGTAGATTTAAAGACATCGTATTTAATCTCAATATAATCGAATGCAACATCGCGCAGTGCCGTCTCTTATTAGAACGCGCCGATCACCTTTAAACATACCGTTCTTTTTTTTTACGATCCAAGAATGCAAATGCATCTCCGACCCAAGAGGCGAATAAAGGTTGCATGGCGTGTCGTGTCGCGTCCGACGGCATGCCGCTCGAAATCCGACTGAACTTACTGTATTCCCTTTGCCTTAATGTCGTCTGAATGAACTCGTTGTCTCTGGGACATTAAATTTTCCACATTTTTCTTCATTTCTCATCCGCAAGGCAAAGGGACTACCACCGCATTCTCGGCTGACGAGTCTCGCAGTCGCGACAATCGGGAGAAAGACACGGCGGAATACCACGTTGGATTACATTTTTGCGCAATTCTACTTAATCCTTCGGAGCTGACACCAAAATTTGTAACACAGTTACTAGGTCCGTAAGATCAATTTAATTTGGATTAATTAAAAGGCATTAATTTCCAGGAACCAAAATGACATAAAAAATGAATATTAAGTATATTTTAATCCAAGAATCCAAATTTGCAAAGATAACATAAAGAAAATTAAACTATTTGACAAAAAGATTTATAATTAAGTGGATCCAATATATTCCGAAGGATTAGATAAGAATCAACGCGTCCGTCGAAAAGATCGAGCTTTCACTGAATTGGAAAAAGAGATGAAGCAAATTTTTCACTAATAATTTCATAGATAGATGAAATTGTTCGCGAATATTATATCTGTACGCAACAGAAAAATTAAGAGAATAGCATCAATATAAATAAAATTCAAAAAACGCGTTGGTCACACGAAATCTGAAACGTACAAAAGATTACATTTATTTTCTAATGAAGGCTTTTCAAAACCATGTTTCTCTTCGCGATCAATTTTAGCAATCAATTTTCGATGGACCGGCGGACGTTAAGAGGAATCGGCACCGTTCTCGTTCTCATCATTGATGTAAAGCGAGACTATCGAGTGCTTCTTGCAAAAGGCCCACCACCAGCGGAAGCCCGACAGTCCGGTGAACATAAAGCCGGGGTCGTGCTTCCGCCTGAGACGCTCGACGAAGTTCAGTATCGCGTTTAGGGATTTTTTCGTGCGCCGATTGTACGGACTGACGCTGATATCGCAGCAGAATTCTAGCACCGCTGTTTCCTCGCTCGGATCGAGGGCGGTTTCTTCGAGAATCATCATCCTCTTGGATTTGCCGAGGATGTTGTCGTAGAGGGTGCCCTTCGGGATGCCATACTTGGTGGATGCCTGGGTGAAGCGCATTTTCTGAGTCACCACGGCCTCGATCGCTTCCTGGAGATCATGTCGCGTCCACGTGGGCGCCTTCAGCTTCAGCAGGGTCGTATAGTCAGCTAGAAAATAGTCAGCGGTTTCTTTTCGACTTTCCAGCCTCGTTTCTCGTCTTTTAATTTTTCGCGTTGAGAACCGCGCGGAAAAGCCGCACCTAGAGAAGATTGAAAATCGCGCACCTTGATGAAGCTTTCTCCCTCTTTTATCTCTTGCAACACTTTCTCTTTGTTCTGCGTTATTCTATATATTCGGGTGTCTTTAGCGTAAACATCCGATAGAACAGCAGATGGAGTTTGTTATATAAGAGAAGATGATAATTATAAATATTTATGAAAGGTTAGAAGACATGCTGAGGATCCTTTAGAGTGGATCGTAAAATTCATGAAGCAAAATACAGTTAATGTTGCAAGCGAAAACAAAAGTTATGAAGGAGTTAGCGATAAATAAAAGGTTCTAGGAAGAGAATAGGAACGAAAGACGAAGTATACTGATATTTTGCGGAATGCACGTAATCACTGAAGATTGGAAATTATATGTATTATTATATAATTTATAATTAAAAATTATATTGCTGTGCTATTTTTTCGTACAGACTAAATAAGTGATTAACGCAACTTGCTAATGAAAAGAAAGCACGAAACCTGGGAGGTGGCAAGTAAACGAAAATAGAAGCAGAATATACGGTGAAGCACTCGCGAGTAAAAATATATCACACCGAGTACGAATTTTACGAGGCTCTCAAGATTCATTCGTCCTGAGTAAGCAATCAAAATAATTTACCAACACTAAAACGAGGAGATGGCAGCGGCGACTTAAAAAGAGCATCGCGGGATCCAAGAAGAATCTCTTCTCGAAAATCGAATCCTTATGAAGTAACGAGTTGACTTCAAGTGAACGGCTTGAAATTAAAACATGTCGATTTAATGGATCATTTTTCATGTGTCGCTATCGTAATTATCGATAATTATACGGTGCGATTATTATAATTGCACTGTAATTATCCCTTTACTCGTGCGTTAACCAGTGCATTACCGATCAACTTGAAGCGAAAGAGCCAGCGAGAAGACGAGGGTAGGACAAAAGGGAGAAGCGGGAATTGCGGGCCACTGTGTGGTCCACAGAGCGCGTCACACCCACGCGTGTTAGCAGCAGTTAACGTCACTCATGTCGGCCGGGCGATTTATGCGTCGCTCCGCACCGATTTCTGGTTCGCAAACTGTGCGCAATTGCGCAGGAAGAAATTTAACGTCGTTATAATTATCGCGTTATCGCGAGTGGGAAATGATGATAGGTCTCTTCGCGACAAGCCAGATTTTATTTTACTCTCGTCGCGGTATGAATTCGCACGTTTTGTAAATTAATTAAACGGTATTTCCAGCGCGGATCTGTCATTTCCTCGTATATAGATGGATATTTTAAGCACCATCGCTGAAACTGCTTAATATACACCGTTTCGGCATGAGGGAAATCGGGAAAAAAAAAATTAAAAAATAAAAAAAGTAGAAAAAACCCGCAAGTCGCTTTTTCTTTCAGCATAACAATCCGTGATTGCATAGAAATATGAATAATCTCGTTTCGTGTGCGAATTGATCGTCCCACAACCGCCGCGCCGGGAATGATAGCCAGTGAATCAAAAAAAAAAAGGAAAAAAAATCGCCACGTATCGCGTGTAATGGCGTCGTGGCTAAATCCGGGCTGGAAATAATCGCGTCGAATAATATTATCATACAATGGCGTTTTATCACGCGGTACACGTGCAACCTATAGTTTTGCGCGGGGCATTTTCTCTCGGATTGGCAAATCGTCGTTCAGGCGGACAATCGCGACTAAGCGAACAATCATGCTTAGGCAATTGCGTCCTCAAAAGGCGCGTATAGATTAAATATTAATCTGATTACCGAGTCGTCTCAATGATTGGGACGTAGAAGAATACTGTCGGGAAAAATTCTCAATCTTTCAGTTTACAGCAATCCATGATTCACGTCCATTGAAAGCACGAAGATTTCTCTCTCTCTTTCTTTCTCTTTCTCTCTCTCTCTCTCTCTCTCTCTCTCTCTCTCTTACTACTTACTTACTTACTTACTTACTTACTACTACTACTACTACTACTACTACTACGTACTACTACTACTACTACTACT
>NW_012130097.1:2750566-2758368 GCF_000143395.1 Atta cephalotes | reverse complement strand
TTTGTTAGGTATTATAACTAAAATTAATTTAAAGTAGGACGCTATTGTATTGCTAGTTAAATTAGTTTTAAACTTTTTGACAGACAACTAATCATACTTGAGTTTCTTGCATTATTATTTTGATAATCCAATAAAATTATTTTCAGATTTGTATCTAGCTAAATTTTAAGATGATTATATGCCTTCAAAATTCAACTTGGCTGATAAAGAGTCAACACTTCCAGATCTGTAGCTACCTAAATTTGTAGATATTTCAGTAAAGTCTTTCCGTGTATAGTTAAAAATTCATTGTTAAAATTTTCAAAAGAATTTTTTTAAATTTTTATTCAATTTGGAACAATATAAAAATTTGCACTGAAGCTCAAATTACTGAAAGCGCAAAATTTCATATATGGCTGATAAAATTAAAATATTTCTGTAACTGAGATGTAGAAAGAGTGCACTTTTAACTGTTCAAGTCCCTCGAAATGAATATTGTTTAAGGAATGAAAATATGTGTTTTTTGTAACGCCATTACTTTTTATCGTTACTTTATTATAATAACGATTTGATAATGACGTTGCGAATTTTTTAGGCAGTAATGATAATATCAGAATTAGAAAAGTCAATTGGGACTTGTAACAGAAAAATCACTCGATATTGAAAAAAGAAACTCATTATTTGTAACGAGTTTTCGTTATTTATAATGCATTATAAATAATAAATTTTTTTTTTCAATAAATAATGCATAATGGTGACAGTTACTTTTTAAACAGTCACTTTCCCAATTCTAGCACAACCTTAGCGTTTAGTTATTATTACAATTACAAAAGTTGCAATGCCATTATCAAATGGTTACTAGTATAAAAAGTAACGATATTACTATACTTTCAATCCCTTATATTGTCAACAAGAAAATTATATCGGGTAAGGGTATTTAATCTTCGAAATTTTAAATTACCCATTTTTCCGTGGTAAACTCTGAGCGAAAGTGGAAACCCGATGTTCGCTTTAAGAAACGTTCTCGTTGCGGACGAGAAAAGCGCGGAATAAATAAGCGCGATCGTTAAAAGAAGCAAATAGCCGGCGGCAGCGGCCGCGTCTCATGGGAAGTCAAGGAGTAATCGAAGAAAATGATTTAAGCGAACCGAGAGGGGAATATGCGCCTACGCACGCATTCGGTATACGCTTAAACACGCACGTACGCACGCATGCACGATCGTACGCACGCACGCACGCACGCACGCCCGGCACCGGGGATCAATTCGAGACGCATATTGCGACGTTTATGTGCGTTTATGCGCGTTTACGCTCGAGCATACGTACTATGGCAAATCAGGGCTCAGAGACGAAGAATATGGCTGGGAAAATTATTTAAACTCGCATTTGAGCAACTAGAGTTTTCATACACTGAGAGAAAAGTATTTGTAATTATAATTGGTTGATAAAATAATTATAGTTAGGAATTTATTGCTGCTATAATATTAGTAATAATAATTATAACTATTTAATCATTTACGGTTGCTAATTATATATATATTTAAATTTGTTTCTAGAACTATTTATGTAGTTATTTTTACTATCATTATAGCATAATAATTATAATTTTGATAACATGTAATTATAGTCACAAATACCAAAAATTCTTCTCTTAGAATATTCATAGCTTCGAGCGCTAAACATAGAACAAAAAGCATAGAACAAAAATATACAATTGTGCGAAATTACAAATATTTCTCGAACCTCTTGAATATACGCCGACTTAAAAGTGCGGATATTTTATTACATCTGCTATTTAATTTCGTCCTTTGATTCATGGATTAAAGTACAGGTAAAAATTAAAGGATCCTTGTTTCTAGTATGGTATCCAAAGATTTTACAAACGGAGACTTACATTCAAGAGGTATAACGCGATCGATGATGCGCGTAAGAGGGTTAGACGCTGAACCTTTCGCTTGCGAATCGCGGACATGTTATCGGCGCTATTAACCGGCGTTCGTCTAACTAAATTGCTTTCTATATTAAAGCAAAACGCATTCCCGCGTTTTATTATTGTTGAGCCCGCGCTCACGTTCCTCCCTTTACTTTATTGTTGTTCGGTTATCACGTACAACTCCACACCGCGATCTCTCTTCGTATTCTTTCGTGTTGCCACCTCCCGTGGTTGTCAACGACGACGGCCGTGCTTCCAGGAACCTTTATCAGCAAGTAGCATTTGAAAAGGCAAAGAAGTAAATAGTAAGATATATTGATCTACGAATAATGATGGATGTTCCATCCCCGCGAAGTTAAAGGTCGAGCACGAAACTAGGAGACGATCAGTCGTCGTTTCTAGAACGAGGCTTGTCACGTACAAAGCTGATGATTCAACAACGTGACCATGAACTTGAAAATAGAGCGAAGCGAAACGGACAACGGCCCTCGAGGGATGCTCGAGGGATACTCGAGAACAGGAAATCTCCACTCGAACTCGGAAGGGATGATCGGTCGTTGCGCCACTACTTACTACGAAAACCGATCGTCGGAATTCGTTCGACAGATACAAGCGGCAGATAATGCAACAGATATTGTAGGAGAGGGATGTGAAGTCTTTTATAGATGTCGCGAAACAGGTTATACGGGGTGTCTTCGACTAATCGTACTTTCCTTTAACGATAAACGCCATAAATAATTAAAACTAAAGATAAATTTCAAAAAATATGTATACATGCGACAATAAGAAAAACAGAAAACAATATGTTTTGTTATTACACTAGCATTATTCAAATTTCCTTGATAACATAAACTTTCTTTGGATGTTTAAGCTACATTTACATTGAATATTTACATGCTACTGAGAAAAGTTTTTGGAATTTGTGACTGTTATTAATAATTATTATGTACCATGAAATTTTTTATAGTCACAAATATGAAAAATTTTTTCCTCGCGGTAGATAAAAAAATCATAAATATGATTTTATTTTTACAATTTTAATTTTGATTTCGGTAAATCTATCGGTAAAAGAAAGTATGAGGACACCCTGTGCATAGAGATAGACAACCAAATGTTGTTTCGCGTTGTGTGCGTTGCCTAACGTGGAGGCTTCCACGTTTATGTCCGGCCTGGGGCCGTGTCGAGAGGGCGATTATCTCCTGAAACGTATCGAAACGAGACGAAGAGGAGAAAAACGAAAACGGGACTCACCTGCTATACTGGAGGTGGAGGCGCCGAGCCAAGCGTGGGACGACTCCAACAACTTGGCCTGAAACAGAAAAGGTCGGTCGGTCAGACATCGGTGTGCTGGAACAACGATTAGCGGCGATTTAACGGCTGGTTGGGAAAACGACTTAATCTTTTATCCGAGCAATCTTCTTTTCTAACCGGAAGTAAAACGACCTTCGCCGAGATAATTATTTAATCGAAACTCCGCGGAAGAAATAGGGTTGAAGTATTTTAATCCCTATTGGTACCGCTTGACATCACGCAAAACACCAATTGTTTAGACTTTAATATTCCAAGTTATGTAACAGAGAATATCATATATCAATATATTTTTAAATTCCATTAAATCGGATCACGATCGAAAGAACGTTTTAATCATCGCTTGTTTTATTCTATCTAATCGTAAGCTTATATCTTCATTTTGAAATAAATGATATGTTAATAATAATCATGATAAGATAAGGGTAATAAGTATAATAAAAGATTTAATCTCATAAATACTTCAACGTGGAGTTCACGAGATAGGCAAGAAAGGTATAACAGTATGGGAGAGAGTTTTACATTGAGAAAAAAGCCTGAGTAATAGCTACCACATATATTTTGTTTAGCGTATTGATGCAATATTTACTACAAGTAATAGCAGATACACATAATAATAATCAACTGTTTGGTAATAATTACTAAATATTTAGAAAAGTATAATTGACATTTAATTAGTCCATCTAAATACTAATTTTTTTGTTATATGATGAACGGTTTTACTGAAATATCTAAAAGTTTAGATAGATACAAATTTAAAAATAATTTTGTTACATCATTAAAATAATTAAATTTGAAACTATATACTGTCCATTTGACTATATAGCATCAAATTGACTCTATAAATTTAGCAGTGTACAAACGCGTTACTTTCCAACCTTGCTATCATATTTGATTATTATTACCAAACTTTTTTTTCACTAACTTTTTGTATTCGATTCTGCAATATGAAAAGACGACTTACCAAAAATTTTCGAGGACTACAAGGAAAAATTGTATGCATTGAAAATATCGAGGTAATCCGAACTGTTCACCTCGGCCGACAACTTTGCTAATATGCGAGGCTTTTCGAAGAGGATTCGCGAGACGCCAGGGCACCGAAAGCGCAAGACACACGCAAAGTTGGCTCATTTGAAAAGTTTTGCCTGTTCCCCTTGCGCTTTCGGATTTTGCGATTTCTGCAATATCGTAGGTAAGCGTGTGCCGGTTATACTTGTTGTATACATTATACTTCCGGATCGAGCCTCTTTCTCCAACCTGACTTCTCAAATTAATTTTTAAGAGTCTTCGCTCGATGCGCTCCGATTGCCGCTTAAATCCTTCTACTTGTTCCTTTTTTCTTTTCCTTTTCTCTCGCGCTTCAAAGTTTCATAGGTTCGTGAATTCTATTTGCAAAAAGCCGAAGTCGCTTTGAGAGACATTCGTGCGTGAAGATGTTGGCTATCATTCATCTCCGTCCACTAAAGATGTATCTTTTATTTCGAATTAAAATTGATCAAAACTCACGAAAGTAAATGGACTTAATTTTTATGCATTAACTTTAAGTAGATAAATAAGTGATTTAAAGATACGCAAGTAGAATGAACAAGAAATTAAATTTTAATTCTATAGTCGTATCTTTTTACAATTATGTTATTGTAGTTAAATTTACATTAGTTTTGTATATATATATATATATATATATTCTTAAGAAACAAAAATAAATTTGAAGCTTAAGATTCTGGGCATCTAGGTAATACTTTTTTTCTTTTTCCATGATATTCTTTTCCATGATAAAATTTTAAAGAAAATTGTATTTGAGGTATGGTGATCACTCCATTTACCTACTTAAAAAGTTAATCCTTCATCCTTGAGTATCGACAGAAACGCGTATGTAACTTAAATACTATTTCACACAATGGACTGTTTTCAGTATTCTTTTTGATTTGACGAGAACGCGGAAACGTCACTCTTCGGAAATGCAGATAGCGCCGTATACGAGAACCTCGTATTGTGCTGCGGTATATTTAAATTGTTCAAATCTATTCAAATGTACGTTTTTCTCCCTTGTCTACTAGCATGGCGCCGCAGTTACCGTAAATCGTTTTTCGGGGTTTCTCGCGGTCATCAAAACGGGGGGAGGGCTTTCTAGAACGAGAAGAGAACGAAAGGCGACGGCGTGGTGGTGGCGATGTAGCGAAATAACGTCTCCACCGCCGTGACACGAGGGGGATGGCACGGAGCGTTGGCAATTTCGCGAAATAGCCCCGCGTCAATACACGTGCACACGCATCTCTCGGCTAAACCACACAAAGAATTATTGAGCAGCCCGCTCGCTGTTTCCGACGAGCCTCGCTCGAGCTGGAGGAGGACGCATAAGTGAGAGACCAAGAGGGGAAGAGGAAGAAAAGAGATAGCTAGAGAGAGAGGGAGAGGGAGGGAGGGGAGAGATTGAGCCTGCTCTGCAGTTGTAACTTGGACGCGCAAGTAGTATATCGTGGCGCGTGCATTTTTCATTGTCTCGTGTCCCCTGCGTCGCGCCGCGCTCTGCGGTGCAGCTCGCGGAATACACCGTGCAGAGTGCATACGCGACGTGCCGGTTGACGTGTGCATTGACGAGAAAATTGCGAGCGTCCCTGTATATCGCGGTCGCCCACCCTCGCCAGCGTGTCCTTTCTCCCTCTCCCTCTCTATTTCTCTTTCTCTTTCTTTTTCCCTCTTTTCCCACGTTTTTTCCGCCCCCTCTCCCTCCCCTCCCCCCAATCCGCTGTCATCCCCCACTTCTTTTTTCAGGCCGTCCCTTTCAGGTCGTTCTTACGTCGCGCACGGAATGCAACGCCCGTCCAACCGCCTTTCTCTCCCACACGGATAATCCCGTTCGACGCATGTTGCGACGGGAATAGGACGTGATAGAAGATTTTTATAATGAAAACATTGCGTATTACATACAGCCGAGTAATTAAGGACGCGCGAACAAGGATGTGATATTCCCCTTATCCGTTTTTTCTTCCGACAGGAATTTAAACTATGGTTCACTTGATGCGAATGTTGAAGCGTTCTTTGATTAGTCGATTAAAGTAAAATTCTTTTTCTAATTGGTCAATCGAATTCTTCGAAGCATTTGTAGCGCTAAGTGGATCGCACAATTACAATTAGACTAAAACTATACAATGTAAGTAACTAACGATCAGTCGAAAGAAATGTTTCTAAGACCCATTCAGATTTAAGTCCGAAATATTAAAATTATTAAAAATATGAAGGAGATAATTATCTCTTCCTGTTTACATCTTAGAGAACATAATTAATTTCACGCAATGATTTTGCTTGGGATAAATTTTCTATCAGCGGTTACTACTACAACTCTATATCTAGACTTTCTTCAAGTCGTACTTAGGAGCTTTAGTAAACGAGGAGAAAATCGCCTTCGGAGGAGAAATAGGAGGAGGATAAGCGGTAACAACGGCGTCTCGACGCACATAGAGACAGTGACCGTCGGCGTCATTCAGCGGCAGTCTGCGTCTCAATTTGTTTCGACATGCAGCAGAACACCCGTGTATATAGTCTGGCTAGTTTCTGTATGATGCATGCCGCTAATGGAAATGAGGCTCTCCCTCTCTCCCCTTCCCCCCCCCCCCGCCCCTCCTCTCTTCACACACACACACACACATTCTTCCTCCATCTCCCCCGACTTCTCTGTCCGGTTCGCAACGCGGAGCGTACATTCGTCTCCGTCATCCTCTTCGTCTTTCCCTTTCAGCCACTTTCCCCTCTGCTTGCCTCCGACGGGAGGGAAGACATGAGCCACCCTGGCCGCGGCATCGAGAGGATTCGTGAATTAAATATCGCGCCGAGCTCGTGCGCGATTTTACTCAACCCGTGAATCTCTCTGTTTCTCTTTCTCTCGCGCTTTCCCGTAAGTTCTGTTGCTCCTCGTTTCTCCTCAGCACACGCTCGCTATTAACCGCCTTTAAATTACCGGGCTGACCGCTGTGAATTTTTCACGTACACCCCCGTCGCGGTAACCTGACTTGTACCTCCTTGATCGCACTGAGATGCGGTCAGAAATTCCGAAAGCTGTTAAGTCTAGCAGAATTTCAAAAGGCAGTTAACACGCGGGTAAATATCGATGCAATCTAATCTTACGAGATAATTGTTATATATGGCGCGATGTAAGATGGTGGGGAAAAAAAAGAGTCAGTCGAGAGTTAGATATACTTACAGGGTGAGACGAATCTCTCACTCGAGATTTTAATGTTGTCTGAAAAATCAAGTAATGTAAAGATGACAGGTTTTTTGTTTAGTGTCACAACACGCTCAAATTTGTATAAACTCGGCGAAGAGGCTCTCTTGATTATCACATTCCCTTTTCTTTTTCTAAGAACATAATGAGGGATATAGTTTTCTCCAAGATATCAAATAAATTGCCTTAAGTAACTGAATTGTATCCGCTATAACTAAATAGTATTTTTATAACTAATAATGCTCAGCGCACTTCGGATGAAATAATATATTTCCGCACTCGATCTTCGTGCCACTACACTGAAAAAAAATATAGTTAATTTAATAAATATTTAGTTTGAATACTACCAACTAAGTATTTATT
>NW_012130097.1:2746451-2750546 GCF_000143395.1 Atta cephalotes | reverse complement strand
TTCTCAGTAAAGATGCTTATGTTGGGAGTTTGATAACATAGAAGTTTGATAAATTTTGTAAGACATTTTTTAAATTGTTCTTTACGAAAAAAAACTTAAAAATACGTATATATTTGTTTTTATCATTTTAAAATACCGGAAATTTATCATATATCTTGTATTTAAAGACGTGGATGATTAAGTTGTACGTAGAAAGATCTGAGTATATACACTGTTAGAAATGTTCTTAAATTTCATTATCTTTTAAGTTACACAATTTGAATTTAATTTCATGACATTACATTAAATTTAATGTATTTTTCATGAAAATTTATGAAATTTAATGTACATGTTTATTACATTTAAGTATACTAAATAGTCTGGTTGGATTACATAGTAATTCTGGTAGAAAATGGACGAATCAGAAATTTCTGGTTAAGTGTATTAGAATTCTAGTTGAGATAACTAGATTAATACAATTATTCTGATAAAAATAAGAATTCTAATAAATTTTACTAGAAATATTGTATCAATCAGAATTCCAGTTATCTCAACTAGAATTTTAATAAATTTAATCAGAAATTTCTGAATCGTCCATTTTCAACCAGAAATTTTTTTTAGTGTAACTACTGTAACTTAATTTTTAGTTCATTCATTACTTTTAATTTTGTTCATAATCACGAGCTTTATTTACATGTAAAGGAAGCTCATGGTTACACTTCTAACAGTAATAAAGATGTAATAAAGATATTTACAATTAATACTTAAAAATCATTAGCGTCACTCTAATTACCTAAAAAGATAAAAGAAATACATACATAATCGCTGCGTAAGAAGAATGACTTATGGGTGAATAACGACATACCAATAACGCGATCAACATCACAAATTCGTTTGCATACGAATACTATGCGTAAATCTGTTCGATGATCTCTTGGGACTCGCGACGGGATCAGACAACGACGATGACGACGACGACGACGACGAAGACGACCTCTCGACACCTCGGCGTCGAGAATAAAATATCCGGGCTCACGGGATATCGTCGCTGTGAAGAAAACTTGGGCTATTTTCCAGCGAAACAAGTTACCGGAAAGTTTTAGCCGCGCCTCGAACGAAAGTTCTCGTCTCTCGGACTCGGAAAGAGATTCGCTTCTCGTCTCACCTCCCGTTCGAGAGCTCACGACAACCGTGAGGTCCCCGTCGGCGGGGTCGCGCGGCATCTCCGTATCAGAGTAAACGCGGTATACGCGGGAAATTACATGTTAGATCGAAGTTTCACGAGCGTGCGGCAAGATGGAACCGAAAACTCGATCCGAAAGAGGAAACTTCCTCGAGAGAAAAGCGCGAGACGTTATTATTCGCTGTAATTTTTCTAGTTATCCTTAATCCTTTCCTCCGAATCACAGCGAATCTCGGTTGAAGCCACATGAATTATATACGTTCCTTGTGCGAGCATATTTATGCGATTCAGATACAGATGGAATAAGGGGCTTGAGAACTTTTCTCTTCAATTTTCTCCGTATTAATTAGAAAATAGCATTATTTCGCTAGCTAGATTCTGCGCGTGTAAATTAGCATAAATGTAACGTAGTAATAAATGCGATGCTTAATTAATTTTGTAAATATAATCGCTTGAAAGCCGGTATATAAAAAGTACTGTTACGTTATTATATTATTATCATTATTATATTATAATACGGATATTATAAAAGATACTGTTAAATTATTAGATATATTATCTTTACACATATTGGATCATTTGTGTCATGCGTGTCTTTTTTCTTTGAGAAACACTAGAAGCATTTGGCTAAATAATAATTTCTTTTTCTTTTTTTAAAAATACCTAACTTTATAAATATTTTCTAAACACGTTAAAGTATATGTAAGAATCACTTGATTATAATTTTTATATATTTATAATATTAATGAAAATTAATTCAAGACACAAACGTTCCATCGCATGTAATCAATCATCGTATCGTACTAAAGGTTATCATATAAAAAAAAAATATTTTATTCTTTAACGGTACTCTCTCTTGATTCTAAAGGATTTCCCTCCAATATATAGCCTTAAAAAGATACTCTAAAATGTAGAGGAATATCGAATAACTATGAGATGCTAGATAAGCTAGATTTAAGATTGTAATCCTCTTAATGCTACAAGGATCTTTTAGCTAGAAGAATCAGTCTTGTAGCGTGCACATCGCCCCAGTAAAGTTTTTCATACATAATTATACATAGACGGGTTAATGCAGTTTCATTATCAATTAGCATCACATTCCAAAATGGACAAAAAAAAAACTCTTTCAGAAATCTAAAAGACTGCATATTTTAAAATTTTCTGGACACTCTCATTTGATTTACATACCTTATAGAACTCATGAATGTTTTTTTTTTATGAGAAGTGTGTTCATCTTGTGGACTCGCGTATTTACTTTTTACAAATAATTGAACAATGTACATGCCGCAAGTAATTTATTTATTTTTCTTGTTTCATATTTTTTTGTTTCAAGAAGTTATTTAAGTTACTATGGTGGAAATTCCTGTAGAGGAATTTACTTTGGATCATATCTCATGCATTCATTTTGGTTATAAATGAATGCATGTATATAGATACATGTGCTTCACGTGTAAAATTTTTTGCTTAGAGGAAATATTAAGAGCAGTTCTTCACTTATAAAACATTCTTTTTTTTTAGTGATATATTTATGATTTTAAAAGGAAGTAATTATGCCATCTATTATTTCCCTTCCTCCCGTAGCTTTTGTTTTTTTTTCTAATATTAATAATACGACATGTGTTTGACACAACACATGACCGATGTAATTCGAAATTAAACGCATATTTCATTCTCTTGATAATTCCTGATTTCGTGTTTGATGACGCTCAAACGAGGAACATGCCACACGCGCACAAAGAAATATGAC
Source organism: Atta cephalotes (assembly GCF_000143395.1). Lineage (NCBI taxonomy): Eukaryota > Metazoa > Arthropoda > Insecta > Hymenoptera > Formicidae > Atta > Atta cephalotes. The sequence continues at coordinate 2,747,637 of NW_012130097.1, read as the reverse complement.
GAGCGGCATTATTAATGTTAGCATTAAATGTTTATTATCACTTCGTTATTTCCGACGAAAAATAATTACGTCGCTATCGCGGAGCGCCAAACCTCCCACGGTTTGTGTTCGTCAGTACCGATATTTTATTACATTTGCGCTTCTTTCGCAAGAGACACACGCTTTTCACCACGTCCTGGGAAATACGTAAATAAACATTGATACAGCTGATTTATCTAATTTGGACGTAATGACATTCCGAATGCAGCAGCCGGCTATTTTATATTAAAGAAATGTAGAATCAATATATGCCATTATGTTAATAATGAACATAAATAACACGTGAAAAACTGCAAAATCGTTGAGACGTGAGTAAGCTCGTTTAAAATGGAACGAGCTCCAATAAATAAAATAAAATGAATAAAATAAAATCCATTGGATTATTGCATATAAAATGTCGCTTTTATATCGACAATTTTTAGATAATTGTCAAAGAAAACGAGATACATATACTCGGAAAAAATTCAGTAAACTTGTTAGCGTTTTTTTATTTTTAGAAAAAATTTTCACAATCGAACATGTCACAAAAGTTGATAATAAGAACAATAGATATTGAAATAAAAAAAAAAAAAAAACGAACACATGTTGGGCCAATCTTTGCACGTTGAAATTTCACTGCGTCAATTTGTTCGCACGGTAATTCAAACGTTGACAATGAGACGCAATTAACGATCGCGACGGACGCACCGCGAATCAGTGGTGGGAAGGAACGAAGGCGTAGGAAAGTACGTTCTCGCCAGGAGGATTTACCACCCCACGAACGGGTGAGGGAGGTTGGGAACGAGGTAGTCGTCGTTACCCGGAGGCTAATTCCTGCAAATATTTGCCGGGCAAGGATATAGGCGTGGGCGAGACGCGAGAGACGGGGAAAGGGTGTGGAAGGCAACGTGGATATAGGCGCAGGATTTCAGTCAACACGACAGGATGAGAACGAGAATGAGGACGAGGAGGACACGACGAATCGCTACCGACGACGCCGCCACCGACGACGACGACGACGACGCCACCGACGACGACGACGACGACGCCACCGACGACGACGACGACGACGACGACGACGACGACGACGACGACGACGACGACGACGACGACGACGACGACGACGACGACGACGACGACGACGCGACGCGAACGACGACGACGACGA
>NW_012130097.1:2742100-2744014 GCF_000143395.1 Atta cephalotes | reverse complement strand
ACGACGACGACGACGCCGCCACGACGACGACGACGACGACGACCGACGACGACGACGACGACGACGACGACGACGACGACGACGACGACGACGACGACGACGACGACGACGACGACGACGACGACGACGACGACGACGACGACGACGACGACGACGCCGACGCCAACGACGACGACGACGATGTCGTCAGCCGCGGTGGCGGAATGCGGCGCCACGGCGAATTTCTAATCAGATTAGTGCGGATTAGCAAAGTTCGTTTGTTCTAATGAAATTCGTCTAAATTAACGTCGAGTGGAGAAAGAGAGATAGAGGTAGGGAGAGGGCGGGGGTGAGAGAACAGGGGTACTGAGAACGGTCGCGCGACTCTGTTTCTCTGTGTGCCTCCGCCCACAGGCGCCGAACTTTCGAAATTTCATGAATGCTTTACTGTCCGGATATAACGAAACTCGTCTTCCGTTCACCGAATAATTCCTTTTATGGTACACAAGCACAAAAACGCCTTTTGTATTCTTATACTCTCATTATCCGTGATGATAACAGTACCATCGATATTAATAATTTCTAATTAATTCATTCTCTCTTCATTTTAAATCGACAGAGAACAAACAAAATAAGCTACTTTTATTCGACAAGTAGAATGAAATATATGATTATCTCACGACGTACAAAATGTAATTCTACATATTATTCGAGATGATATAGTTGTAATGCTAAATTACATTTAATCTGGGAATAGTCACCTACAGAGTAATTTTTATATCCTAGCAGCGAGAAAATGAATTTCAGACATGAATCAGTAAAGAAAAAAAACGGATTTTTCCTTTCTAATTGAAAATCCATATTTATTTTTTTTCTTCTTACTCTTTTTATAAAATTGAATACCTATATAATGGATAATTAAATATTAATAACTTGTCGAATAGTCAATAGTTACAATAGTTACAATGTAGTTAATAATAGTGACTTTTAATTGAAATGTAAAAATCATCCTAGATGATTACGTTTACGCAATAAAAAATTAGGTGACATTTTGAAATTTTATATATTACGATGATATTAAAAGACAGTTTTTGTCGATTGTCTACTTTACTATAGATTAGTATAGATTTGTAGTAGAGAATTGTGATGTAATACATTTAATTAGTTCGTATTTATGTTATTTAATATTAGTAATATTTAATATTAGTAATATTCGGTGCCTCTGTTTCTCTACCCGTCTTTCTCCAATTTTCTCTTACTTCTACCCGTTTTTAGCCGCGTGTCATCGCCGAATTACAGGCTCCGGTCGACCCTTTTTCCGCGTCGAGTCCTCTGGGCGAATCTCGATAAACCGGACGGGACGCACGCGAAATGAGCGGAACGGATGTGCTTTCTTTGATTTCACGCTAATCATATTTGTCCGGACGATCTCCCGATGTTGTCATGGTACTAGCTAATTCGATGTCTTTCATGTTTCGGTCGGGCAAAAAGATGAGAAAAAAGCAGATAATAATGGACCCGCGCGCGCGGGAATAAAGTAATAAATCGCGCAGATACATTATCCACCGTCGCCGTCGTCGCCCCCGTCGGGAATTCCCACTCCGCCGCCGATCTCGCTATCATCGTGTTATACTAACTAATCCAATGCTTTTATCCTCGTCCAGAAAATAACAATCGACGACGTCAGAAATAAAAAGATAAATTATACAAGTACACAATATGACGTATTTATATTATCCGACGCAAAGTATGTTCCGCTGTGATCTCGCGTGCATTAATTAACTCGATGCTCTCGGTTCCACTCGCAAAAAATTGCTCCATGCACACATGATACGTCAGAGAAATATGCACGTATATATATGTATATATATATATATATATATATATATGTATGTATGTACTATTCATATTTATTGTAATAAAAAATTAAATTAA
>NW_012130097.1:2731682-2740135 GCF_000143395.1 Atta cephalotes | reverse complement strand
TATATATATATATATATATATATATGTATGTATGTACATTCATATTTATTGTATAAAAAAATTAAATTAAAGTAAATTAATATAAATTCTCGCACTCTCTCGTGAACTGAAATTTGTGCTTTTGTTCTTATTTAAGCAACGGCTGAAATAAAAACGTCTCATTTTGCAGTTCAGAAACGAGAGGAGGAATGAATTATGTTCTTCATTCGATGTATAGTCTTGCGAAATGCGCCCTGCATATAATACTAAACGGGGATTGCGAGAGTAAGAGGGAAGGTGCGAATACATGGCGTGAAATTGCGCGAAAGCAAAAGAGAAGAGGAGGAGAGGTAGAGATTGGTGGTCCCGTCACCGCGTGTTAATTGTCATACAAACGCGCGGCGTTTCTCTCTCGCAAAAACGCACGTCGAGAAAGACGAGCGTGCGCGTGCGGTCCAACAAATGCACACACATGCTTTCACAAGCTCGAATTCACGGCCAGGATGTGGCCGCGAAATAACAATCGCCATGATATCACTCATTTGCTAGAACAACGAAATTTGCTACAACAAAGAAAAAAAAAACAAAGTTTTTCAGAAAATGAATTTCAATATTTTAAGTCATTCAAATATATATATATATATATTTTATAATATTATTTTTGAAATTTAATTTTGATGTAATAGATTTGGTGTTATAGAGGAATTATAGAGAGTGATTATAGAGAAATAAAAGTATTCGTTTAATAAGTTTAATTCTCCGTCTGCAAAATCATATTTTTATTAATAAAAAACAATTTACAATATTTTTGTTCCCTCCATAATCTGGATCCAATTGAGACCTTTTTTACCAGCAAATTTTTTGTTCTAGTCTTATAATAAATGAGGAAAAAAAAATTCAGGATTACTTCCAAAAGTGATAACTGTGCTCTCTTTTCATACAGTGTTAGATTTCAAAAGAGCAATAGTAACTTCAGTGAAATAATTTAGTTATTTTTAACTTTCACGTATATTAAAATATAAATCAATTTCTAGTTAGTTTCAAAACGAATGTTTATATTAACATATGCACTTGGTAAATAATAAACTAAATTTGAATTAAATTTAATAAATTTTTTTAAATTAAATGTTTAACTCTATTATTTTAATTAAATTAATATATATATAGGAACAATGGCAACCTGTAGAAATAAGTAAAAATAATTCAAATTGAGAATAATTTGACATTATGAATTTAATAGTGTACAAAAAATTATTATCATTAAAAAAGTCGATAAATGTAAAATCTTGAATTTTTCGAAGAAACAGTAGAAATTATAAACGTTAAGTGATATTATTTTATTTTAAGATCTGACTTTTAATTTTAATAGATATTTTCGTGATTATGTCATGGAAATTTTGTTGAAGTCCATTCGGAATCTAATTGAGAACTAATTGAAGCTCAAGATCCGGACTTCTATCATTCAGAAATCTGTTGACGCAGTTGACATGCCGGAGATGAAACAGTTTCCGTTTGTCTGATTTTTATTTTAACTTTTGTTAACTTTGATTCAAAACATACGACATTTTAATAGCTTTAATAGCATTAATAGTCCGATAAGCAAAAGACACATGCAGGTTATTCTAAAATTATTCTGCATGTACGAGAACTTCAATTTTTATCTTTGAGACAGTCTCCTTTTCATAATGCAATTTCGAATGCATCGCAAGCGAAATCGACAATCCGTTATTTTATTCAGCGATTTGATGTTTAAACTATTACATTGACACCACACATATATATATATACGTAAAACACGCACGCATGAACACACAAGTGAGTGCAAAACGGCGGCGAGCACGAACCCTTTCTCGTGCCCGAATAAATAGATTTATTTATTTACGATAAATTGATGTCGACCACTCTCGCATTGCCAAGAGAAACAGATTGATAGAGATGTGAGAAAGAGAGGAGTTGCAACTGCAAGAACGGGAGAGAAATATTTATTTAGGGGCTAGTGATGGCACTGATACTCTTTCGAGATCAAAATTCAATGAGGATTAACGTCTAAAAAAGAATATTATCGAAAGAAATAGATAATATAATATTATTTTGTTTGCAATTTTAAATAAATATTCAAGCCTCTTTTTAATGATCATTAAAACGCTCAAAATAAAGAATTAAAAATATAAAGAATAACAAATTTACATTGGTTAAATCTCTTTTTGCAAAACGAGTATGACCATCTTAGAGTATTCTCGTGTAAAAAATGTCCTAGATGTCATTCGTTCGACATATCTGCAACGATATCTTTGGAAATGTTCGTTTTGTTCGAATATCACAGGTAGGTAGGTGTTGCACCGAGGCGTTGGCGTTGCCATCACTGGAATTGTAATTCGCGCGCGCGAATCCGATTGTTTCACATTTACATAGCCAGAGTTGTCTGTTGACGCGCGTTCCGTTATTGGCCGGCGTCATTATCGCTTAACGAATCGTCCAGCGCAACGGCCGGCGACGCTTTTCGGCATCCGGCTTTATTTGCGCGCTCGTTGCATTCGCATCCGTAGTTAGGGACGCTTTACGATACCCGTACGATGTTATCGGATATATTGTTAGTAGTGCCGAATCGCTTCATATGCCAAAACGATTATTATCCGGATTGGAGAAGGTGACCAATAGGAATTTTAATCATTTTAACCCCATTTAATACACATGATTTTCCATTCGATTCTTTACTACACACAATGGGTCGTTCATGTGACTGACTTAATTTGTATCACTTTTGCATTTTTTTTGTATACAAAAGTACACAGAAGTTTATAAGTATATAAAAACTATTAATTAATTTTTATATGTACCTTAATATCTTTTGATTGTATTTGTAAGGTTAATATATCGAAAAAAAGAATAGGATAAAGATTATTAAGCCAAATGTTCTTTGTTAGTAATTTAAAGAAAAAAATTCAGTTTGTCTGAATTAGAAATTCACACAAAAATATTATTAGGCACCAGACTTGATAACTTTTCATTTTATTGTTAAACATTTCGCAGTCGATTTTTATTTAAATATTGTTTAAAGAAAAGAAAAGCACAGGATACAAATGACCTAGTAGTGTATATTAAGGATTAATCATAATAACGACGATATAAAATCAAAAAATTTTTTACATTAATCTGCCAAGATTGTTAAAATCTTAAGAATTATAAGAAATCCCCTCTTGTTCTGATAAGTGTCAAAGATTTGACGAATAATCGTGAGAAAAATAGATTCGAGAATAGTAATTGGTGTAAGTCATTGGCATATACGTAGCGAATAATGACAATCTTTCCGAGAATCCGAGAAAAATTAAGCGTTAAAGTCATGTAAACTCACATCGTGAATCGTCACATATATACTACGAGTAAGCTATGTATCTCTCTTGCGTTTGTGTCCTTAGAGGGTGTTCTCTGAGACACCAAAAAGAACGTCGTTTCCTTCCTTTTCTTCGTTCTCGACTATTTCTGGCGCGTGCTTTTCAGTCTTGTTGCACTTTTCTCGATGCCACAGGTAGTACATCGCTATAGAAAAGCGGGTGCCAAAATGTGTTTGTATTTATGTCTGCTTGCAATACGTTATTATCGAGTCGATAAATTATATATTAATACAACAACAATAGCATTTTTTCTCTCCTTCCGTTAATATAGTAATGATCCAGCTAATGGAGGAGAAAAGAGTTCGATGGAAAAGTACTGTTTCATTAGCTAAAATTGCATAGGATAATATATCGTTAACGTCGAGCATATTTTATAATACGTATTTTTAAAACAGCAGTAATTATATAAAACACTAAATTTTAATTGGTTATTAAAAAGACCGTGTATTTAATTCGCTACAATGTAGAAATTATGAGAACATGACGGCGCGGAACAATTATCATTATCACATAATTATTAATGAATAATTATCAAGTGGAATAATTAGAGCAAATTAGATCCATCTTTTTTATTGCATTCTGATGGAAGCCTAAACATTAACGCGAGCAATTAGAATTAATCTCACATTTCCGTTACGATAATGGTCTAAGGTTTCTTTCGCGATCTCTCACGCGTCACGCAGAAATTGCTAAATATTAAATAAATATATTATCGAGGACAGATCGTGAGTATGTTTCGTTTAATATAAAGTGTAAATTATGCGAATGTGATGGCGTAGAATAATTATTTATACGCTATTACGAAGAACTAATTAGATTCCTTGTTGCTCCAACAGAAATCTAGAGTTACGCAGTTCATTATAATTATAATTTTTCATCATATAATATCCCCTTCTTTTTATTATATTAAAGTATTATTAACAATGCTATCAAAAAAATATAATTCCATATTCTCATATTTGCCACAATGCATCGTTAAATTAAATACTTTGAAACTTTGCTTTTCATCATTTTTCGCTCTTCTCTAATTATTAAATCGTCCTAATTCTAGATACCAATTAATATTAATCCTTGAAGGACAGAAAACTATTATTATAGTGATGATGAAACAGTATATTCATATTTTGAGGCAAGGAAGAAAATACAATGAATTATATAATAAATCGTACTCAAAGAAAAACTATAAAACTTATAAAATAGACAGTCTTTCTTTGCTCTCTAAAGGTTAATTAAATATATGATTGGTGATTTAAAACGTGTTGCGATTTGGCATTAAGATAAAGAAAAATTGTCTCAATCGCGTCTTGAGATTTCTTGCAAATTACAATTTAACATTTTCTTATTTTCGTTCAAAAATATATATTTTGTTTAACATATGTTAAACGATTTTTTATTTTAACATATGGTAAACGTATTAAATATTTTGACAAAATATTTATAACGAATGTTCAATGTCATATGTGGAACACATAATTTAATTTAACGTTCAACAAATAGCATGTATTTTATATTAATATTATAATATCTATTCGAATTTATTATTTTATTCAATCAAATCATATTTTTAAAATCGCTTGAAAAATAATATCGCGCGCGCGTATGTAATTTTTTCATATTAACTTTTATGTTTAATCAAATTTTATAATTACTGTTTCTGTCCGGTTAGAGATTTTGATTTTGATCAAAGAGGAAATATCGGGTAATTTACACTTTTGGATGTGGCGATCCTAGTCACGTCGGTTCCTGACATAGTAAATTTTTTATTCAATCTGATATCAATCGCGGACATGCGAAAGGGTTGTCATTACTGTGATGGCGTGTGTTCGTAAACTAAATAGTTTACGAGCGATGCGCACCGATTAACGTTTCCTTCCGTCTCGCGCTATCTCGTGCGACTGATAATAATGACGCCGACGCCGCCGTCGTCACGTGTGCACATTTCGCGATACGTGTGAGAACTGATGAGCAAAACAACCCCGGCCGCTGTTATTGCCAGGGACGGATCTGAAAACATTTTCCTATTTGCCGTGAAAATTCACATAAAGATCGGCAAAATTGAAACTGTGAGCCGATTTGAAAATCTTCCTTCAATTATTTCTCTTTCGGTTTTCCTCAATTAAAGCGTTTTATTCTGCATTCGTTCCCGTCTATTCTCTCCCGGATACACTTCGTGTATATTTATTAAAACGTTAAAAGCGAAAATATCAATATCGGAAAGTGTTGGTCGCACTTCCACAGTTCATGCCAGTCGAGCGAACCATTTCGGACTGTAAAATGCAGCACGCGAGGACTCTCTCCTGGCAACCTGTGGCGTGTGTTCGAGCAAAACGAAGAGCGAAACGAACCACCCTTCCTGTCGAGGGAAGGGGGGAGGATCCCGACAGCACGGGATAGAAAGAGAACGACCGGGGGCGAAGGGAGTGATGTTGTAAACGCTGAGCGTTCCGTGAATGTAATAACGCGACGCAGGTTTTTCGTCGCCTCGAATTTGAGGATTCGTGCTCGAGGGATAGAAAGGATCTAGGACTTGTCAACGCTTCCATTTGATTCGGTGTCAGAGATTTACCTTTTTTTTCCAGATGATTTTCTTTCATTATCCGCGCGTTTTGCGGTTTATTAATCACACTATAAAAACGTCACATGTAAAATTACAATAATTACAGTGGGTAATTTTGGGACCCACTATTAAAGATATATTTATACATTTTATGTAATTGAAGTTACACACACAAAATTCTTCCTCTTTATAGTAATTAAACAATTTGCAAAAGTAACTTTAAAATTAAGTTTATTTTAAGATATATTTACATAATTACGTCAATTACGTCAACGAATTATTAAAAATTTTTCTTAAGTTATGTTATCGAATATATATGTACGAACATAAAAATACAAATGTGTGATGTTATTGTTGTGTTATACGATACATTTATTTATTATAAAAAATTGTACATTTACATGAAAAATATACTTGTAATTTTCTATTTAATATAAAGATATATTTACAAAATTAGAGATAAAAGTACTAATTTTTGTAAAAATGCACAATTTTGCGTGTTTCCACTATAAATTGCGTAATTTTTACATATATTATTTACATACTTTAGTAATTTTACATACTTTAACAGTACACATCGCGTAATTAAAAATTCTCCATTCCTCTTCTTTTCGGAGAATCGTAGAATATAACATCAACTTCTTTTCGCTGCAGGCAAGAAGTCGAATTAGCATAACATTAATTATTTTAATATTGTAGTTTTTTGCACAAGTTACGAAATGAGGAAAAAAAAGACATATCAGCGAGGATAAATTTTTATGCGGCTGTGCAGAGGGGTCGATTAAAATTGAAGGAATAAAACCGCGGCGTTCTGTATAAAACCACCACTATTCTTTGCAACAATAGCAGTATTACGTCCATGTAATCTGTACTTCATACGCGACGGCCAGGAGGCTTCTTCAAAAAAGAACACGTTCTCCTTCTCGGGCATGGTCATTTTTATGCCGTTAATAAAATATTCTCTTTTATTCCCTTCCTTCGTCGATGTAAATCTTTCTTCTCGCATTTATTCTGCCTTTTCACGTGCTTGTAATTCCCCGCATCGACCGATGAGAAAATCATAGTACTCCGGTGTCTGGTGCCTTTTGTTCTACAGTTGATTATTTCAGAATTGTTAATGCGTTATCTATATTAAAAAAAAAAAAAAAAACTTTGAACACAATTCGAAAGGTAAAGAATCAATTTCTTTTATTATCGAATTAAAGAAACGCAATTCGGAAACGTCTTTATTATTCATTATTTTTCTTTAAATAACAGAATCCGAATTCATTACTGCTTTTTTTTCGATACGAAATGTCACATTTGAAATTCTATTTTCCAAAATGCTTCAAGTTTAAATCTCCAATTGCTCGTTCTTTGGCGTAGTAAATTATTAAAATTGTGTAAGTTAAGGTCACGCTCTGTTTCACGTCCGTGCAAAGTTCCGAATTTTGTCGAACTTACGGATTGTCGAACTTTCCTTGTCAGTCTCTGTGTTCGATTTAACAGGAATCTTACGAGACTGGCGGGACTGCGATGAACGTCCCGTCCGACTATCGACCCATCTATTCTTAACTAATCGTTCTCCGTGGCACTCCGAATCGCGGCTCGCGGACAATTCCAACGTTCAGGGACGACGGGAGGGAAGTTTCAAGGTGAGCGTCGACGGCGAGTTCGTATATTTGTATTCGAGCTGCAAGAACCGCTCTTCCCTTTCTTCCTTCCCTTCCTACTTCTCTTCATCCTCCGATCCTCCGCGAATATCCTCCTTCTTCACCTCTCTCCTTCTTCAGTCCTCCCATCGAGAGAACAAGGCTCCTCGGTATAAATACTTCGCACTGTGTATTATTTCAATAGAGTTGAGTGGCCCCTCTCGATCCGGTCGAAATTACCCCGTAATCCAAATTGACGACGACTTCACGGGCACCGTCCTTGTACCATTAGAGTACAAAGACCTCCACCACCGCAAGCAATCGTGATAGTTTCAATGTTCGCAGCTACGCGAATTTAAATGATTGTTTTTTTACGATTAGCCTTATAAATTTTAATCAATCCCGAAAAACCTATAAACGAATTTATACTAATGGAATTACCGCGGATCGGATTCCAGATAAATTCATTAAAGATTTGATAAATTATTGAAGGCCGGATGTAAGAATGCCCGAAAACGAATTGTGCTATTCATTATAGTTATAGTAAATTTTTTATGAATATCGTATCTATGCAATTTTACTTCTGCATAATAAATGACATTTACACGAAAGCATATAAAGTCGTTCTTTGAAGAACATTGAAGAATTTATAATATAATACATCGTTCGAAAATTTTCTTTTTAAACACAAAGCGAAGAAGATTATACTCAACGGTTATACAAAGCGGATCTTGATACATAAATTATTTTTGCGTGAGTCTCATATTTTCACACACACACACACACACACACACACACACACACACACACACACATACACACACACACGCACGCACGCACGCACGCACACACACACACACACACACACACAGAGAGAGAGAGAGAGAGAGAGAG
>NW_012130097.1:2727017-2728107 GCF_000143395.1 Atta cephalotes | reverse complement strand
ACACACACACAGAGAGAGAGAGAGAGAGAGAGAGAGAGTTCAAGATTGCTTTTTAAATTAAAAAATTTTAATTTAGCACTTAATAAATTTTAATAAATGTCAATATGTCCACATCTCGAGCTGTAATGCTCGAGTATCGAGTGATTATTATACTAATCGATAGCAGCCGTCTGGGAGATTTCTTCATGAAAGAGAAATTAATGTAAGTTAATTTATTAAGTTAAGTAATTATCTTAGATTTTAATCCTGCGAGAGAGTGTCTCCGTATTATTAGATGAGTCCTTCATTCTAAAGCGACGTAAGTCACATTTTGCATATCATATAAAAATAGACATAAATTTAATAAATCGCCATTATGACTGTATCTTATTTAATTTAAGTTTAATGCCTTTTCGCGCAAACTGATTTGCGCCACTTTGAAAATAAATGGCCCCCGATAAATTTCATATAAGATTAATTTCTGGCCTAGATCAAGGACCTTATTAGACTGCAGGCTCATATTATTTTTACACGCAAAATCAACAGACTGAACGTCAGATGAATGAATTAAAAATCGCCGTCATAACATCTCGGTCTCGGCCTGTAATTAAAGTTATCATTCTTAAATCAAGGGATGAATTAAATTTTCCAAGAATGAAGAAACTTTCATGTGTATTTTTATGAAATATATGTGATGACTAAAATATTATTATTGGAGATTATATTATGAGGAGAGAAGATTATAATCACATGCAGAGAGTGAATAATTTCTCTTGTTGAAATGTACATTCCTGCTGAATTTATTCTAGGAAAATATACGCGTTTGTTTAGTCGACTCATTTCTTTTTTGTAAAAATAAATATACAGAATTTTCAAAATATCTGAAATTAGAAATAGTATTCAAAATTGCCGCGTATTGTCTTTTTCTTCGCTTTTCATAGAAATTGAAATTTTTTAAATTTAACTCTGTATATTACAAAGAGATCAGATCTAATAATTTTCTTAACCAATTAGATGTAGGAAAGATCGATAGATAGATTTTGTGTGTGTGTGTGTGTGTGTGTGTGTGTGTGTGTGTGTGTGTGTGTGTGTGTGAGAGAGAGAGAGAGAG
>NW_012130097.1:2716487-2726345 GCF_000143395.1 Atta cephalotes | reverse complement strand
AAGTAGTAGTAGTAGTAGTAGTTAGTTGTGTGTGTGTGTGTGTGTGTGTGTGTGTGTGTGTGTGTGTGTGTGTGTGTGTGAGAGAGAGAGAGAGAGAAATAGGGGTAACAGTAGGATTCCCGACGAATTTTGAGAGCCGTGATCTATCGCACCAATAGATTGTCCTTCCGTAGTTTAATATATAAGGAATGGATTATCCCCTGAATAATGTTCCAGGCTGCAGTAAGCCGCAGCGCGCGGCCGAACGCGGCGCAGAGACATACACTCGTACGTGCGTGCGTGCGTGCGTGCGTGCGTGCGTGCGTGCGTGCATGCGGGCGTGCGTGCATGCGTGCGTAGTGGCTCATGCACGATGCAGTTTCGGGGCGTGTTCGGCGAACAGGGTTAGGAATAGGGGATGGAAATGCCGAGAAAGAGAACGAGCGAGAGAGCGAGAGAAAGAGAGAGAGAGAGAGAGAGAGACAGAGAAGGCTAGCGCGATGTTAGCTCGCACGTATGTAGATAGAGTGCTGAACTATGTATTAGAGTCGTGTACCTTCCGCGCGTAGATATACCGGGGTTTGTATAGTGCAAGATTTGCCGACGACCGACCGGCGCGCAACTGGAAATCCTGCACAACGGGTGCTCCCAAAATCCGTGCTTTCGATCACGACGAAACCGGCTTTACGAGGTGCCCGTCGGAGCAAATGCGAGCGAGAGCGCGCACAGAGTGCATCAGGATTAAACGACACCTCCGCTTACGGCGCGCGACGATTCTAATAAATTTCACCGCGGGATTTCTCGTCTCGATCGTCCCTGTGTAAACGTATCGCGCCTACATGTTATACGCATGCCGATAAATATCGCGGACTCGCGCATCTCCCCGGGTTTGTCCTACAATAGTGTTAGTCGAGGGAAAAGGGAGCGGGATGGGGTCCTCGCTTGTTTAGCAATTTGTTTAAGGTAGATCCCTCTTCGGCTTTGCAGCCCTTTATCCACTTGTGCTCCGTCGTGGTTTTTGTCACAGATTGTCGCCAGTTTTCCAAATCGTATATTTTATCATATATTTTGTCGATTTTTTCATATTTCATAAATTTCCTAGCTTTTTTAATCTTATATTTCTCAAGTTTAAATTTTAATTTTCTATGAGATTTTCTGAAAGAAAAATTAAATGATTACAGTTACTGTAATTTAACAATTTTTAATCATTTTGTTACCAACCGTATATACAATATATATTTTTTATAATATTATAAATGTAATTATTATTACTAACATTTAATGATACTATAAAATATATAGCTTCCAACCATAATTATTTTATCATTCTAATTACAAACACCTAAATACTTTTGTCTCATAAAATCTCTAGAAGAATTAAAACTGTAGAAAATGTTCTTTTGTTAGATTCATATTTTTAGTATTCATATTTTTTGTTTCTTTAATTCTCACTTATTGTTAGATTCGCGTTGCTCTCCCTGAAAGGAGTGAAGGGAATTGCGCGAAAACGAAAGGCGAAAGCAAAGAGATCACTCGAGAAACGGGCGAGAGAGCGAAAAAGGCGTATGACCTCGTAAACCTTAAATTTACGAAGTGATATACACATGCCAAACATCCGGCAGATATTTAAACTCCAGATTCGCTAAATTCAACAATAACGCGCATCGGCTATTTCGAGGCACGTCCGCGGTTCTCCGGACGCGTTCCTCCAAACGCGTCGTCTCATTATAACGTTGTCAGGAAATTTTTCACTTTCCAATATTTCATACGTGTGGTTTTGTTAAGATTTTATCGAGAGTATCTTGGAAGCTTGCTGCGCGCTTTCTCAAAGATCTACATTATTTTCTTAATTTTTACATTTTTGCGTTATAAAATCTCGCCGAGGAAGATATACAGATCGGAATTAAATATTGAATTATTTAACGCTAAGATAATAATACCTTTACGTACGTAGGCATGATTAAATACCCGCTAATCGTAATAACGTACACGTTGATTATATCGGGAATAAAAATTGCAATATACGCCTCCCTCGTTCCCCTCGCGTACTGTAGACTACAATAGAGAATCGCCTGCGGATCTAGTTCATAAATTATTCCCCTATGATTCTCCCCGTGATTAGATGCACCGTCGAAAGCAGACACGCATCGACGCAGAATACGTATAGGAAGTATAAAGGAAGATCCGATCGATAACGCGGCGTGGTGGTGCTTGCTACGATTTGATAAGATTCGAGGCTGACATTGGCGCGCAAGTTCGGGACCTTCGACCTCGCGACCAATCTCGATGCGACACGTGCATCCTGTTCAATTCGAGTACTCGTGGGCAATTAACGATTCTAATTCGGACCGATTAAAAGCGGGACGTACATAGCCGGATTACGATATCGGCCGCACGATTTAATTTAGCGTAGCCCGCCGCCGTCGCCGCCGGCACGATTGAATCCGAATGAATTCCGGGTGCGACTTGATTGGATTAATGCGCCCGATTAATTCGACGAAAACTAATTCGCCGCAGCCGAGTATGCCCGAATCGTCCCGCGTAACTGGATCCTCGTAGCGGGCCGATCGATATAAAGAAGCTTCTAAACGACACGGTGTCTGCACTAATTGTGACAGAAAAGTTTTTGGTATTTTGTAACTATAATTGTATGGTACAATTATGATTATTCTATAATATTAGTAATAATAGTTATTTAGTTTTACAAAAGAAAAATATATATGTATTGTATATTCGCATTAAGAATTATTACATACTTTGTATTAGTTGGTTGGCTTAAAAATTATTATTATAGTTAAAAATTATAATTAAATTATAATTTTTTGTAAAAACAATTAAATTTATAATAAGTTTTTTTCGGAACTAACCGTGTTATTTTTTAAATAGAACTATAAATATAATTATTATTAACATTATGGCAATAATAATATCATAAAAAAGAGAACTTTCAACTATAAAGTTTTACCATACAATTATATAATCACAAATACCAAGTATTTGCACTGAGAAAAGTTTTTAGTATTCGTGACTATAATTACAATTGCGTGATAAAGTATTATAGGTGAGAGCTCCATTAGTATGCTCCATAGTTGTTACCGCTATAATAATATAAAGTAATAATAATTACATTTATAATTTTGTATATCAAAAAGAATATCTGGTTGTCCTCGAAAACGACTATTTATAGTAGTAATATAAACTGTAGAAATGAAGCTCCTAATCATAATAATTTCATTAATTACAATGCAATTATTGTCACAAATACTAAAAACTTTTCTCTCAGTCTGTCTTCTCGCTGAGAGAATTAACGAATCGAACGATTAAAAATTTTGCATGTTATACTATTCGGTAAAACGGAAATTGATTTGAGAAGATTACAGAGCAAGATTTGAACGCGATAAAACAAGGTATTCAAATCGAGATTAATTATTCCGTCAAGTTGACAATATCACATGCGATTAATATCTAACGAACTGAGTTCAGTGCAGCAACCATGCACTGAAGAAAAATATAGTCAATTTTAATAAATATTTAGTTGAATACTGCCAACTAAATATTTATTAAATATAAAGATATATTTATTTGATACAAGAAATGTTGATTTGATTTAACAATCATTTTTTTTACTGAACAAATATTTACTTATTGTAAGTAAATGTTTAGTTGGCAGTATTGAATAAATATTTATTAAAATTAATTATATTTTTTTCTCGGTGTGGACAATGACTAGGTATACGAAAGTTTCGATTGCGGTCGTCACAGCAGAAAAAGGAGAGAAAAAAATCGATGTCACAAGTGAATGGTTACATTTTTCACTTTACGGGTTAAGACGGCGGATAAGTTGACGAACACCAATGCCATATCGCGTGGAAGAGGATTATGTTTCTGGAGGATAATCCCGCGTGAAAACTATAGCGCTCGACGTCGGTTGTCCACGTAGCCTGCGCGCGACTAAGCAAAGTGCTTTTCGAATTATTATACCACTATTTGTTAGAATCGCAAAACTGCGCTGCTTCATTATTAATCCCAGTGAGACGAATGCATCTGTACAAGCCAGGAATGAGCAAAAGAGGGACGGATTTCTAAATTCGGCCCCCGAGGACATTGCCCTTCTCACATCGTCGGAACATATACATACATATGTACATATATATATATATTTTTTTTTTAAAAGAATGAACGGGATACGATTAAACGAATCGAACAAGAGCGACTATTTTTCCATGTGTGTTTCAACACACGGAGACACGCCTTCGCACACGACGATGCATGTTGTATGCAGACAGGCATCGTGCAACAAGTATCGCGCGCGTTCTCGCGATCCTCTATTCCGCATTTCTCCACTCAAGTGCGTTCGCAGACTGTTCTGCGACTTAAGTACCGGATCTCAATCGGGATACTTTGCAGAGCATTACTTGAAACTCCTTATTACTCTTTGACGCTGACAGTGGATCTATTAGACACACTCAGTTTTTCCGGAATTTGGTGAGTCTATTAGATTCACTCAATTATTTATTATTCTTTATGTTACACCTGGAAATTTGAATTATTGTTATTAAACTAAATTTAGTATTCATTTTTTTTTATATTATATCATTTTGGTTTCTTGAAATCGATTAGTGCTTTTTATATCTGTTTCCAATAAATAATGTAGATTAACTTTAATCTTCCTTCGGTCATATGGAATTTTGCATCTTCCATGAGCAACTTGGATCTTTGAGTTTCAACGCAGATTTTTTTTTTATTGTTTTTCAGACTGTATAACAATTCTTGTATAAACTTTAGCAACGTATTGCTACTATCACAAAAATCGTATTGTATTTTACTATCATTATTTTCTATCAAAACTCACAATCAAAATATCGACTATGTTTTTCAAGTCCAACTTGGTTGATACATTCATCAAATTCAACTTATCCATCTTTTTTTAATTCTAGAATTAAAAGAATTAGAAAAAGATAAAAAGCAAACTAAATTATTAAAGTTACAAATTTTGGCGTCAGCTCTAAAGAGTTAAATGCAGATGAAAATGCTCGTCTGTGTAAATTATTAAAAATATATATTATATTAAAAAAAATAAATATAAAGTGTTTTATTTAACTCTTTGCTTCATTTAACTCGGAGTTTATAAATTATTTAATTATATATCGATAAGTGTCTTTTACAATGGTTTATTAACTTGATTTTACACATCAAATCTTCGTTACGTTTTACTGAAATGCTTGTTCGTTTCTAACTGCTGTCTTTCCGGCTGGTATATACATACTCGGTGCTCATAACTTGATCGCAATATTATTATCACGCACTTTGCTCTATATGCTGTTTTATCGACTTTTAATCTAAGGTGCATACACCTGCAGTGATTTTCATACGTAAAAATTTTAATCGATCGATTTTTCAAATTTCGATCTTCGGTTTAATATTTAGAATAAAAAATACTAGAATAAAAAATAGTACTGAAGTTCAATCGTAATATTAGATACATAATAAATGAATAAAAAGCTTTTAAAAGCCGACGCAAAATATTGTTGCGAATTATAATTTATTAATAATAATAATACAACAAATGGTTAGATACGTCAGCCATTGAATGGCAGATGTATAAATATGAAGCTACGGAAAATAATCTGTATAAATGCGCGCGCGAGAAAATTTAATAGAATGCCGGATTATGTATAAACGCACGCGCCTCGCTGCTAGAATTTCATATAAAATTCACATTTTAATGCACTCTAAATTTATTTCGTAAGAATTCTCTCGCATTCGCCACTGCATACGTGTCGTAGATGTGTACTGGGAGAGAGGATCTTCGAGCGCGACTTTCCTTCCTCTTTCAGCGAAGAATCGAATCGGAATTATATGAGAGACTGAATAATTGATCGAGTTTCCTACATTCAGCTTAGAGCCGACTGGTCGGTTCTAATATTAGTCGTCGAGGGTGTTCTCTTATTCTCATTAAAGATCGTGGGGATCCGTTCTGCAGTTCTGCTCCGCTCAGCGCGGCGCGGCGAGGAGACGAGCGGGAAGAGGGAAGAACATCCCGGTGCCCGCCTGAGAGTAGTCTAGACGATCTCGAGTAATTTCAGAATGGCGCGAGCGCGAGTGTTTCATTAATGCGCCGTCCGAGATATAAGGTTCAACAATATTTCTCTTTGTGATTCGCTCTCGCGAGAGAGATAGCGAGCCCCTCGCTCGTATCTCGAGGCAAACCCTGGGTATTTCGCCGCTGCCGATCTACCTCTCCCCTCCCCTCCCATCCTCTTCTCTCATTTCCCTGTCGGTTTCGTACTCCGCCCCGAATGTCCTCCCTGTATCTTCTCCTTAAATGATAATTAAGCACCTTCCGTCTTGCCGAGAAATTTTATCTTCCTCCGATCGACACGGCGCATTATGGCAATATAAATGCCGGGAAATAATTCTTTCCTTCGAAAAATTACATGTTATTTCGAGGCAGCGATGCTATCGTTAAACGATCAGCGATCAATTGCGTTCCCGACAACGATTTTTGTTCCAAACGATCTATGTCTCGTGGCCTGTAAACTGTTGAAAAGCAACGTGCACGCGTTCATGATATTCCCATCAAATTTCTTAATTTTACTGAAATTGTATCCAAATTAATTTATGATTCCTGTGTTATTTTTTTTTATTTCTATACAATCGTCTCTGCCGCGAAATTTTTCTGATTGTCGTCACGGCTGATTGAGATTACAGCGTTTCGTACGAAAATTAACGTTTCGCCCGAGTCAGTCCTTATATAAAGCGAAGGGTCACTGTAATTACTGTCATTCTTATTATTACGTTGCACAATTACCGAGCACACCGGTTTGCCATCTGCACGCGACTCACGCATCCCTCCTCGCGTCGCGATCCCTTACTTCCCTTGGAACCGAATGGATGAGAAAAAGTCATTCGGACTAATGCAATTAACTCTCAAGCTTTCGAGCGGGAAAGTGAAAAGGGTAGGGCAAGGGAAGAGAGAGGGACTCCTTTTTTATCACGTTAATGTTTATTTGCCGTAATATGCAAAGCAACATGTAAAAGTAAAACGGAAAATTAAAAATGTTTTAAGATATCAAATATAATACTTTATTAATTTAACAAATTTTATTAATAAAAATGGAAATAGTATCGAACGTTAAATTATGGAATTTTCTTCAACAGTGAACTTTTAGGGTTGCCACAGAAAATAAATTTTAAAATTCCTTGACTTTTCCAGGTTTCCAGATGAAATGGCAAATTTTCCAATATATAATAAAATATATGTAAATTTTAACACATTTAAAGTCAAGAATTGTAGGAAAGCTAGCATATATTAAAAACAACGCAAAAAAGGTTATTAATAGCACACTAAAATTTTGGACGCAAATTAAAAAAAAAAATTTATATTGGAAAAAAGAATGCAGTTATGAAAAAGGGCGGTCAAATAAAAATATTGAATAGAACATAAATTTTAATTATTTTAATTATTTAAAATCGTTTAAAGTGTGCGAATTTTGAACATATTTCATTATAAACGTCAGATATAATATTAAAAAATTATAACAATTATCTAGAATAAGAGCAGTTCCAAAAAATTGAGAGCAAATTTCAAAATTCCAGACTTTTTTACATTTTCCCCTGACTTTTTCCGGTTTTTCCGGTTTTTCAAGTCTGTGGCAACCCTACCTTTTCTTATTCATTATCGATGCTCCTAAGTTTTTCGACAATCTTATAGAAAATTTAGAATTTTTTCTTTGCACTGCTCATTCAAGATTATTTTTTTATAGTTTCAGCTATCATTTACTTTATTTGCAGATATTTGCAGATATTATAACGAGGAAGAACGGTATACGTTCGTTCTCCAGCAATTCTGTGACATCCTATATGTATAATGCATTTCAAACGAGACGTGCATACCCGGTTAATCGAAAAACAAATTGGATAAAATATTCAATTGCGAACAGATGTTGCTCTGTGTTCTACAGCAGACTCGTGAGGAGTGAGCGAGAAGCGAATTCTATTGATCTAATTTTGATTCAACGAGATTCGCTATCGACAAAAATAGAATGATTACAAATTTAGTTTCTTATCTCAATTAATAAATCAGTTGGCATTTCGTTCGGTGAAGCGAATCATGCGATATCTCCTCGTCAGAAATTTTATCTAACAAAATAGCTTCGACTTTTATTCAAGTATTAACAAAAGTATTAACAAAAAATATATCATCCTCTTATTTAAAAAATGACTCAATTTAAAAAAATTTCATCTTCGAATTATTATCACTTCGAGTTATAAATAAACGTTAGCTTATTAACCATAAACAATATACTTAACTTTATAAAAAATTGTCGTAATTAAAAAAATTTTTTAAAGATTGTAAAAAGTGACAAAAAATAACAGTATTTGAGTATGTTAAAATTATATTTATAATATTTTGTTAGTATTTATTTGAGTGATTATTAGTTAATAATTTTCGATTAAATTGAAAAACAATGTTTTTACTCTTTTCTTGAAAACTGACTTTTTTAAGTTGTCATTTTTAAGTAAGCACTGAGAATTTCTTATTGAAAATGAATAAATGAATAAATCAGAAGATTCTGATCTATCAGTCAGAATTCTGATTTTAATTAGAATTATAATATATATAGAGTCAACCAGGAAATACTGATTCGTCCATTTTTAATCAGAATTCCATTTAATGCAACTAGACTTTTTCCAGTAAGAGATTCATATATTTACTACTATTAATATGATTTCTTCTTGATATTATTGTTAGGTAATTCCAACGGAGAATTTATATCTTAATAGAATCTAATTCATCGTCATAATACTTAACAGTAAAGGACTCTCGTTAATACGATAATTATAAATTCCAATTAAACTTTCGCTGAGAAAATCCCGACTTAAAATGCCCTGGCCAATCCGCGGCTAGACGACCGTAATTTTTTCTTTCGTCGGTTGCGGCATCCCCGTGTATTCAACGCATTCTCGCGCGCAATGATATTCGAGATTATTTTATCCACCGTTAAGCTATCTCGTCTTTTTTATCTTCTCAAAATGGCGCAACCGCGAACGCCGACGTAAGATCGTTACGGCTTCCGGGGTGCTTTGGGGAAGATAATAACGAGTATCGCATCGCCGGCTCATTTTCCGTCTTGATTTACACTCCCTCTCCCGTGCGCGGTGCGAGATCGCGTTTTCCCGGCTCGAGGCTCTTGCGGTCGAAGGAAGCCCTTTTCTCGCTCCTTATGTGCTCCGAGGGGGCGAACGGATTCACGCATAAATGACACCGCAAGGATCCGTGAGAAAATCCACGTTGTTAGTCTTGCGCGTTAGTTCAAATCCTGAGGAACGAGCGGCATTAGAGTCACGTCGCGACGATCCTTTGCGAAATCAAAGTCGGCTTGTGGATTGGCCCCGATACGCCTTTCTAAAGCGGGAACTTTTCATAAATTACATGTTACGGCTATGGAACGAACAACAAATTTATCTTTCTCGCTAATTTTTAATTCATTCTTTTAATTATTCATTTTTAATTATTCTTTTTTTCTCAGCAGACATTTGATTTGATATGTAGAATTTCCAAAATGTAATAAATATGCCAAAAAGTGTATGCCACTGAAAAACTTTGCGAGAGACCTCCACGAAATGTGCAGTATTATTCATAAAGATATTTTATTATTTAAAATTGTTCGCGGTTTATTAACCGGTTTTTTTTTGTCATTACAATTATTTCGCTCGTACCATTCTTGCGACGCGCTCTCTCTTTCCTGAATTTTGGAGAGCTCGTCTCGGATTCTGAATAGCAGCTCTCGCATCTACCTATCCGTGCGTCTATTTTTACTCGAGATGAAAAAATAATTTTTTTAGCCGCACGCGCGTGCCGCTCTCTCTCTCTCT
>NW_012130097.1:2713114-2715006 GCF_000143395.1 Atta cephalotes | reverse complement strand
CTCTCTCTCTCTCTCTCTCTCTCTCTCTCTCTCTCTCTCTCTCTCTCTCTCTCTCTCTCTCTCTCTCTCTCTCTCTCTCTCTCTCTTGCGTCTTTTTGCGCGCGCGGCCGCGAGTTAATTTTCAGGCTCTTGAATAGTAAACAACGCGGCCAAACGACGACACTCGCGTCGCAAGATTCGCGGTCATGCAGAAAAAAAACGCGACGCTACGCTGGAGTTGTTATTAATGCTCTGTAAGCTTCGCGGGCAAAATTTTGAGACACGCTAATCCAATTTAAGCGACGTACATATCAAATATGAAAATTGACGGCGTATTCCTCTCCTCGCGACGTATTTATTTCGATAAAATGTGTTGGAAATTCGATTTCCGTCAATTTCAAAATAGCTTGGCATCGCATATAACCGGTATGCATAGAAATTGTTGCGTATTCCCTCTTTCTCTCGCCTTGTGAAGATTCTCGACACGTCGTGGTAACCTTTCCCAGTTAAATATATCCTTATAGTTAAATTAATAATATCATGTCGGTTTATTATCGTCAAAATGTCCGTTTCCAGGTATATAATCGAATAACAGTTTTTGCCAATATATCGTTCGAACATATGATCAATAATACTTGATATGTTCATTTTATTACACGAAAGTCCGATACTGTTATTTATCGTATGTACCGACACAGGCTTGCATTTTCCTCCTCGTCCTCCGCCCGCTATTGTTTAACTTCTAAATATAATCCGATAAACTTTCGTTTATAAAATGTTACGTTTATGAAATGTGGTGAAAGATTTAGACGAGTTTATAAATTAAAATTTGAATCAAATATAAAGAATTATATTCCATTCATCGAATTCAATCTTTCTTTCAGGCGCGCGATCAATTTTTTTTCAAATAAAAAAAATTCTCTAAGAATTCTCAATAATGTAAATAATAAATTAAAATAAATAATAAATTAAAATATAAGTGGTGATGCTCTGAGAAGAAAATTATTCATCTAAATTATTTATTTGATTAAATTAATTTAGTCATCTTCCCTTTGTTGAAGAAAACATGTATGTTTAAGTCAAATATAATTGATATATATGTTTAATTTAAATACATACATTCTTCACTGAAAGAAATAAAGACAAACTAAATAAATTTGGCCAAATAATTTTTTTTCTCAATGTGAAAGTTTGGCGTGATAAATAATGTGCAAAGTAAAGAGAGATATAATTAACTTTAATTAGTATATTCGATTAAATGATTGGATATTTTTTAATTTTCCATCGTGTTCAACGTTAAGCTCGAATTAAAATATATTAGAAATGTTAACTAAAAAGCAGGACCAAGTAATTAACTTAATTCTTTAAAATCTTTGAAATCGAATCTACAAGACAAATAATATCGAATTACAGGCGGGAAACGTTCGATCGCATTTCCGCGGACGCGGTAGTGAACAATGAAATCGCAAGGATCGGACTGGCAGGCGGCAATATTAGCAAAACGCGATCGGCCTGGATCGTCCTCTCGAAAGGGGAGGCCACCACCGCGGCATTATTCGTACGTGCCTGTGCCTCAGTTACGCAGTCTATCGATTCCTTGGTTGCTTGCCGGGGTGGACGGGGGAGCAGGAGGGAACCGGGGAAAGGGGAGAGGCGTTTCCCCTCAAAACACAAACACGGCCTCGCATGCATGCGCGATGCAACCCCATGGTATGCATTCGATACGCACGTAGGTACCCACCAAGAGGCAAGAGGTTCCTGCATCGTGCGATCAATGTTTGATTGCACTTTATACTGCGTTTCTCTCACAGTGGCTTTCCTCCCTCTCTCTCTCACACATACACAAACACACACTCTCTCTCTCTCTCTCTCTCTCTCTCTCTCTCCTCCTCCTCCTCTCTCTCTCTCTCTCT
>NW_012130097.1:2697917-2712459 GCF_000143395.1 Atta cephalotes | reverse complement strand
ACAACAACACACCTCTCTCTCTCTCTCTCTCTCTCTCTCTCTCCTCCCTCCCCCTATTTCTGTTTCTGTCCCTCGAATTTAACCACTTATTTCTTTTTTGATCACCGTAGATAAATCAGTTAAGAATAAGACGTCAATCATTTTCGGAATGATATGAGAAGCATAACATAATAATTATAAATAGATAAAAAAAAAGATATCAATATGTATATCAATATAAGTCATATTATCATTTCAATACAGTTTCCCTTTCGTTTTCAATATATAGGAATCACATTGTTCCAGATTTTGTGTTCTTCGAAGAAAAAAATTTTTCATTGCGAGTTAATTAGTCTTGATCATATAATGTGATATCCTCTTCATTAGAAGTAAATTTTTTCGGTTCTCTTTGAAGATTTACTTTATTTATACACACCAATATTTGAGAATATTAATGTATATAAATGAAGTAAAGCCTTCAAAGAGGATTGAAAAAAATTTAATGAAGAAGTCATTACAAATGTTCGAGAGTGAGTAGCAGCCAAAAGACTTTTTTCTCGAGGAATACAAAAGCTAGCGAGACGATGGCCAGTATATTGAAAATCGAGGAGACTATATGTTGAAAAATAATATGATTTACATTGTTTTCTTTTGTATACTCTCTGAATTTCTTGGAGTAAAATCTCACTCCAAAAGAAATAAAATACTGCCATTATTGAAATGAATGAAAATATTTGCAATACTCTTAAATAAGAATGGCAGATTTTCATTTTTTTGGAATGAGATTTCACTCCAAGAAATTTAGAGAGTAATTATTGAATCATAATTTAAATTTGGACACTTCTCGTATTTTAAAATCTTTAAAACAAGCTAATTGGGGAGAAGGGGGGGGAACCAAATTTTGCCTCAATATCAGAGCTGAAAAATTTTGATAAAAATTGAAAGAACTAATGTATGTATATAGTTTGTGCTTTCCATTAAATTTCTGAACCTTAAGAGAATCTTAAAGAAAACTTACTTTATTAATTGGTACTTATAATACACGTATTATTTACGTGTCATCAACACATTGTTGCATCAGTATCTCACGCACATACATGCATTTATTTATGTAAAACGGTATCGTACAGAATTAGATGTCTAAGACTAATTCCAAGAACTTAACGGTGTCTCTTCGTGTCTAATTTATTATGTAGCCTCTAATTTCATACAGATAATTTGCTTTTAATTTCAAATACAGATTACAGAACTTTTATATCAAGCAAATGTTATCATGACTTGCCAGATCTAAATGTATTAAACTAACAATAAGAAATGGTAAAGAAGATCCTCACTTTCAAAAATTTTTGTCGTTCTTAATAAGTTCTTAATATCCTGATCGCAATAATAGATGCCAATGACGCAATGAAAAATGCGATAATGATCGGGTGTTTCGCGAAAGGCGTGCGTAGACTTCGTTGAATGCTCGTCTCATTAAACGGGCATCTCCTGATAGGAAGTAAGAAGAGAACTTATACGTTTTGAACTGTGTGAGTGCTCCACGTCGTTAGTTCCCGATCGGTGCGGATCGATGTTCTCCATCGGCACGTGGTGCATTGATCCTCGTAATCCCAGTGTCGATTTCGAGATCTACGGCTAGATTCGCGAAGCCCACTCGCTAATAACAACTTTTCAGAGAGAGGGAGCGGAACATTTCCGTTCGATACATTAGTTTTATGACAGCAGGATGATTTTATGTAATAGGCAGGTATATCGATCGACGACTTATCGAATCGTTATCGAGCGTTTTCGCGATGAGGTAGGTCCGAGGAGAAAGATCTCCTCGGTCGCCACAGAGGCTGTTGAGGATCGAGACCTCGCTCGATCTCGTTTTATCAGTGTGTACGCGCAACGGTAATTAATTTCGCCGCATTAGGCGCCCCCGTGGCGCACGTTCCTTCCTCGCCATCCTTTTTTTCCCGCGTATTCGCCGGGACGGCTGACGGATGATTGTCCATATATTTCGCGCCGCGCGAGAAAGGTAAGACAGCCTCGGCATCTATCACGTGCGAGTCCATATCGCGGCGCGGTGCATCTACAGGGTGTCTCGTCGATATGTCGGTTTGTCCGCATGACGAACAGAGATTTATTGTATTTCGTAGAAAGAAAGAACTCTTTGAGACCAGCAGAGAGATGTATATGGTATAATATAATTAGTGGAGGATTTAAATCTCCTTTTTCTACTTGGTCCAACTATAAATCCTATCTTCGCTCTTCGTAAGGCAGGTACAGCAGAAAAGTAAAATTTAGAAATTAAAAATAAGGATAAGATATTGAAAACAAGATTAGAGCATTCTTATCAGTGTGGGAAAGATCAATAAAAATTTAGATCGCGAATCGAATGTCTCGGTGATGAAATATGTCGGAAATTAATGAATCGTGAGAAAATGCTTTCTCGTTCAAAATCTTTGTGAAGAAGAATTCGCATTTAAGTTGGCCAAAGAATTCAGATCTAAAGAGACATCCGGTACAGGCAGGACACCCCGTACACTCCATTACGTAGCGACGTAGGGAGTTCGAGAAACAGGATGACGGTGAGGGGTTTGCGGGAGAGGAAGGTGGACAGATAGGATGGCAAGGGGAGAGGGAGGGGGAGAGGGGGAGGGGGAGGTGGAAAGAGAGGGACAGGGGGAATAGCGGGTGGAGGTATTAATAGCGACGGCCGACGGTGCGATGGCTCAACGTCACAGGATTGCAATATTAACGGCAAGGAATGTTTATAACTTTGATAACGTTTCCAATAATCTATTTCTGTCCGGTAATACATTACGCGGCCAGTTTCGCCCCCTCGTCCCGCCTCGTACTCCTTCTCCCCTCTACCCCTCATCTCGTTCCGCGGCTAATAGCAAAGTTCGTTCCGGCCGGCGAAATAACGCACACTTCAGCCGCGCAACCGCGTAATAATGTCGATAATTCGTCCAGTTGAGAAAAAGGAACGTCTGCTGCTACGTGATGTTTGACGTGCGTATCCTTCGAAATATCGTTCAGATGATCTACGTTCTCGTGAGCATTTCCTTATCCGGGAAAACTATATGTCGAGAGAACCGTTATAAGAATATTACTGCTCTTCTAATTGTTCAACATATCCATCTATAAAATTAGGCGTGATAATAACACGATGTAATTTACTATACTTTAATTAACTTAAAAAAGAGGATAGGAGGAAAATTAAGGAGACTTGCCCATTAATTTTTTAGAAAAATTTATATTCGATTATACAACCATAAATATATAAAACATTCTCAATTTATTGCATTTTCTTCTTGACAAAAGTGGCAATAAAAGCCAATGGACTAACAAAATTTAAATGGTTATAAATATTATTTTTTTTAATATAATTGATTTAATTTATTTTGTACTAGGTACAGAAAGTTCGCGTCATTTTGTGAGTGCTTTGTACACAAAAAGAACGGTTTTGCTTAAATATTTCAAAGTTCAAGTAAATACAGATCTGAAAAGAAATTTTATTGGACTAACCAAAATAATTATGAAGGACGCTCAATCTGGTTACTACAATTTTTTTACAGCATTGCTCTCATCATGTTTGAGTTTCCTACAAAATTATTTTAATGATTCAACCACATTATGATTCAATCACATTATTTTTAAATTTTGTTTATATAGCTAAATTTTTAGATAGCTTTTTTAGATACTTTAGCAATATTGGTTTTTCTGTCGTGTACAAAAAGACACGCGAAGAAAGATAGAAAAAGGTAATTAATCAACTAATATTTTTTTTCTTGATTAACACAATGCTTTAGGAAAGATTTTTCGAAGAAAAAAAAAAAATTAATCACTAGAGGATATGTGGAATAAATGATAAGTGGAAGAGCGGGGAAGACGGACAATAAATTTTGGAATAACTATTTGCTATTATTATCCGCGTCGAAGAGTACATCGCGCAAGAGGATATTTTTAACAAGGCGAAAAAACAAATAATTAACGATGCCTAACACTGTTAGTCCTTAAAACTCCTCGGATCGTGATGCAATTGTTAATTGACGTTTCCTTGATACCGCGATTATGAGGAGCATTCTAATTTAAAATCTCGCGGCGATCTCTTAACATCGTCTCATTATCGACTTTTCATCTATTCCTCCCCCCCCCCCTCCTCTCCTCCCCGAATCTCGTCGGCGAGAAGGTGGTTGACCTTGTCGCGCGTGTGTTCCATGTAGAAACGCCGTGGATGAAATATAAAGCATCGGTATGCCTTTATTCATTCGGTGCCAGAATGCGAGTGATATCGGCGTAATATCGATTCTTGCTAGAACAACCAGGAATCTTCCGCGATAAAAAGCGAACAGGATCATCGGCGAGTTACATATTTCTCAGACGACAGTATGATTCTAATGCTATTTTTAGAGTAAACACAAACAGCTACTAATTATGTAGACAGATATTATTCGTAGCATTATCCGAAACGACGAAATTAGATGATTTGTCTGTCATTTTCGACGCGCCATACGAATAATCTTTTCATAAATTTGATAATTTATTTAACATCCCATTCCATAATTTGAACCCTGAATCCCTAAACTTATGAATTGAGAAGCTAATTTTGCAAAGTAAAAAAAAACAATTTAAGATAAATTTAAAAAACAAACATAATTTATAAGATTGAACTATGATGAATCGAAAGACTTTTCTAATCGATTTTCTTAAGAAATCCTGTTAGCTACACTGTTCCATAAAAAATTATAGTTTTAGTTCGCAGCTGAATGGTATTGTCATGGTCATAGACATAATACTAAGTATAGGCTGCGTATTCCTATGAAGTTGTCACTATCAGTTTAGAAAGAGTAGCTTGAGTTGCATCTCTCTCTCTCTCTCTCTCTCTCTCTCTCTCTCTCACAAGTTGAAAAGAAATGCTGATACGATTCAATATTGCTATCTTTTTAATAAAGCACAGATGCTGTATGGAAAGAACAGTTGTTGAAGATCTAAAATTCAAGTAGATACAGATCTGAAAGTAAATGTTATTGGACTATGAAAATAATTATATATAGGACTCTCAAATTGCTTATACCGAAAAAACTTCTGAAAATGAACAAATCAGAATCTACTAATTATATCAATCAAGAATATAGTTAATATCTCAACTAGAATTGTAATAGATTCTCAATCAGAAAATTCTGATTTGTCATAGGCATTTTCAACTAGAATTAATACAAGTAGACTCTTTTTCGAAGTAGAATATCAAACTTTTTTGTAGCATTGTTCGTCATGCAACAAAATCTTTTTCAGATCTGTACTACTTAAATCTGTATTACTTAAATTTTTAAATACAAAATCATTCTTTCCGTGTAAGATTAAATAAATAAAAAAAAAAAATCTATGGTCGAAGTTTTTATTTTATTATTTCTGACCTTCTGTGGATTCACGATTGAAAACGATGATCCCGAATGAGTTTACTTCTTCAGAATGTTAGAATTGGTGCGCGAGCGCATGATGAAGATCGCGGTCATGGCGAGATACGCAGTCATGCAGACGACGAGCAGACAAAATACAGACAGACGCTGCTGTTGTTCCGTTGACTGGATCGGTTGGACGAAAAACGACGGGGATTTTGTCGAGCGGGCGGCCGGCATTATAGATAGAACGTTGCTCAACGCTCGTTGTGCGGCACGTCTTGGTTTAATAAGGAGCTATCTATAGCGGGGCATTATGTTACCCCGATACATCCGTGAGATGAGACGTTGCAATATTAATGCGTCTCATGAAATATTCGTCGCCATCTTGCCATTCATCTCGCTCGCTCGCTCCGTACATTATACAGGAGGGCGAGGGCGGCTGCATAGAGAGGCAGGGGACGGAACGGGGGCCAGGGATAGAAGAAGGACGAGAGAGGGCCGGGAGTTTCCATAGGGGTAACTGTGAGGATGGGATGGACGTGGGAAGGGGTAGCGGGAGGATGGTAACGTCGGTAGGTAGGTTGGTGGGCTCTGGTAGGCAGTGTCGGAGTTCCGCAAGGGTTGAGGACGGGGGAATAAAGGGGATGGGGCTGGTAACCTACATTTTACGCTACATTTGAAACGTCTTTCGTAATTTATTAACCATGCCGTAAGCGGCTGTGCTATAACGGATCTCATGCGGCGGCCTTTCCGGTTTAGAGCCATGGACGAGCGAATATAGAGGTGCTTTAGGCGAACGATTCTTCGATGTTTGCTCGATCGATATCTTGGATTAATAAGACGTTTTCCTTTAATTATATATAATATATATACATACACATAGTAAATAATATTAGTAAAACTCAATCAAGAAATGTTTACCACAAATAAGCAAAGAAGATCATATTCGGTCAAACTGGACTTGTCTAAAATTTTTAAGCAGTTTGCGTGAAGTGAACTAGAAATTGTAAAGATTCACAAAAATATCAAATACAAAGATCTCCTTTGATTGAATATAGTCTTCTTTGCTTATTCATGTTGATGCAATAATGCATTAAACTACACTGAAAAAAGAGTAGATTGTATTAATTGGAATTCTGATTGATATGATTAGAATTTTCTAGTTCCATTTTCCGATCAGAAATTTTTCTCAGTGGATTGTGATTAACACAAATAAGTAAGAAGCTCCAAATATGGTGGAAATTGGATCCTATAATTAGAGCCTAATAATATTTTTATACAACTTTTTCAGTTATATCTATAAACTGCGTGATTACTGTCGAATTACTCGAAACTCAATGTAAACTGAAGCTAAAATAATATCGCAAATTACATTGATTATTAATATTCATAAAATGCTGTATAAAATATATAAGTGCTACAAGCACAATTGGTCGTAGATTCCGTTCTTCGCTATTTCAAAGAGTTTCGTAACTGATTAACGAACGTCGGCTTTCCGTTCACACTCTCGATGCTTGACTCGACCGGATCCTGTAACTCTCCGGTATTAAATATTTTATTACAAGCCGAAGGAAGATCCCCGATCGATCGCATTTAACAGGCGTCGTCTTTCATGATATAGGGGATGAAACGATGCGCGCCGCGTATAAGAGCCGCCGCAATAAATTTCCCATTCTCTTCTAATTTCTCGCTGACGTAACGTGCTTCGCCTTCTCCCTCTTCCTATCCCCTTTTTTTTATTCCTGCATTTCTTTTTTCTCTCATCCGGTTGCCGGTCCGTCGTCGCCTCGCGTGCGTAACATGTCGCGCGTCGTTGCTCGGCGAGAGCCGCGAATCGGAAAGAGAGCAAGAGGACTACAGAGCGGCTGGGAGGAAGTGAGCGGGTTGCATCGCTCAGGAGGGAGAAGTTGCAGCGGACATGAGACGGGAGAGAGAGGAGAGGGTGGGACACGGCGGGGGTGAATGCTAATATTAAAAGTAATATTTCTGGGGCCGTCCGCGGCGCGGGCTCGCCCGCTCGCTCTCTCTCCTTCCCTCTCTCGCCCGGCTCTATTTATTTTTTAATATAAATTAAACAATTTATTCTCCGGCGCGCCGGGCCGGCTACTGAAATAGAGAAATAATGCCGGGGCTGCAATATCGAATGAAATATCGTCCACGATCTACCCCCCGGCTGAAAGGAGAACGCGGGCATACAGCCGCGCCCGCAGTAAGTACGCTGTGCGGGTGGTACACTTGCTCGCAAAAGCACGCGCGTGTTGCCAAGAACGCCGCCGAAACAGACGGCTGGTTATATGCGATAGTTAAATGGTTCAGTGATTAAATAACACTGATGGATAAGAATCCGAATGGACAAGTAGACAAATTAAAGTATATGCACTTTCGTTTATGTTTGCGCGAATTCATGATACTACATGTTTCCTATAATAAAATTGCACTTTCCTGCTTTTGCATTTTTTTACTTGTTTGATTTTAACCTAAAAATAATTGCAGTTGTGACGACCTATGAAATTATTTAAATAATTATTATTTTGTAATAATATTACTGGCAATAATATTAGCTTAAAATATATATTACTTGAATGTTTTTTTGAAATAATGTGCAAGATGAAGAATGTATACGTATCATTTTTCTTATTTCAAAAGTAATATAATTAAAAAAGATTAAATTTGTTCAAAAAGAGAAAAAATGTTTTTCGACTTGACAGAAAATTGACCAATCAAATATCGGCAAAAAAGAATATATTCTCAATCACATGATCACATGTTATTTTAATTTTTCGTTTCATAAAAAATTATTCTTTACGAGTAAAATTTTTTTTTTAAAACCACTCTTGTGATGTTTTGATGACTTTTTATGAAGTTAAGTTCATGTTCAGTGATTGATAATTTAATGTTTATACCTAACTAATTCATGGTAATAACTTGAAAATTATGTTTTTATTTTTTTAAATAAGCGACGATGTATAATACGTTTTTGTGTTCTCCATTTTCATGTCCTTTTCTTTTTTATTAAAATCTTTTATGAACTTTCTAAAAGTTTGATTGCTTTTACGAATAACTGCGACTTCGTGAGAATCATTAATAAAATATACAATTTCCCTAGAATTTCCCTAGAAGCGATAATTATCCCATGCTTTGGTTTTTGCGTTCAAGTATACGCACGTTTGTAATTTGCATCGCGTCAAGAATAAAAAAGAGAATGCGGCTTCGTCTAGCCGCGAAAAAGAAACGTCCATGTTTGGGATTTACGTGTGACGACAGGAGTGATCTCGATCAGAATGCGAGATATTTCACATTTCGTGGAAGGGACCATCATTTCGCTCGCACGCAAGTGATTTCCTACCGCACGCATCGTCTAATTAATCCCGGTGGAGATAACTCGGCGCGGCATACAGGCGATGTCAGGAATTTTTCTGTGAGGACACACGCACATGGAGTTTCTTTGGAAGCTCCAAGTCGAAATAGAGCTTTTAATTTAAAATAAGCAAGCGGCAATGAGGATCCCTTACAAAAATCCAATTTAATTCCTACAGAAAGGTAACGAGTTGAACAATGGTGCTTTTAATATTCAAAATATAAGTAGTTACATCTTTCAATATTATTATTTCTATAAGGATTTGTTTAGCGATTCGCCGATTCTACATAGATTATATTCTCTCAATAATACGCAGAGGGAAACAATAACAGTCTTATTTGTACGATAAAGATGAGATAAGGGATCAAACAGCTACGATTGCAACCAGACTTAAGTGGTATAATCGTCGAAATGAAACAAAAAAGTTCTCTTACAATCAACCATTTCGGCAAACCGCGCGAGCGCAATTATTTATGTGTGATCAGAATTGAATTAATTACGTCGATCGGTGTCGCGCAAAGAAATTGAAATTCAATTCAATTTGCGCTACTCGTTGTTTAAGTGTTAACGCGGGCGCGACGTCGCGCGAACGCAGCGGGTATGCGTTTTTGCGCAAATTTAATCTATTTTAATTTACACAAATTCGATACCACAGAGTGTGTGTCTGTGTGCGTACGAGAAAGAGAGAGAGAGAGGGAGGGGGGGGGAGAGAGCGTTCGCGCGCGCTTACAAATTATACGCGAATGAAAATTTAATCTAGCCGTATTTGTATAGATTTTATATATTGCTACGAACTTACGAGAATCGTAACCGAATGAAATTAAAGTTAAATAATTTAATTTCGACATCGAGTTCGTTAAATTGCGATTAAATGAATTTCGATAATTATTGTTTTCCGCCCGAGCGCGAGCGCATTTCGCGCTTTGCTCGCTCGCAAGCAGCCGTAGTCAGCCGCCGCGCCGCGGCAATTCCGCCGCGGAATTGTCTTGCGAACTTTCGAAAATTTATCGCCGTCTTCCACATAATACAAAGTTACCGCCGGCGCAGCCGTTATTATTGTTGGAAGGCGATTCTCTCTCGCTTCTCTTCGTCCTGCCCTTTTTTTTCCCCCTTTCTTCATTTCTTTTCTTCCCCCCCCCTTTTTTCTTTTTATTTAATATCGAACTGCTCGCTCCGCGCGTTATATTCGGCGGAGTCGTTTCTGCAATAGTAACTAAGTTGAGCTATAACTCGACGCGCGCGCTATAAGATCCAAAGTTACTAAATTACTTGCAAACTTCTCCTCCTCGTGCGCGCACCCATGATGTATCAATAATTACGGACTCGCCTCGCTCGTGTGCCGCCTTTCCCGGCGCTGCGGAGAGAAGAAACTGCCCGTTAACTATACTTTTCGATAAAAATCGCAGTGCTATCGTCAAACTAATAATTTCCATGAAACAGTAAGATTCAGCGAGGGGCGAATCATGACAAACCTGGACACGAGGAGTTAATGCTAACATATTACACGAGATTGGAGTAGCGCGCGTTTATGGAGCCGCTTATATCAGGAATTTAACTAAATTTAATTTTATTTGATCTAATTTATCTCGATTTAATTTCTGCATTGTGATAATTTTCAACGTTAATCAACGCTAACTGTGGTTAATCAAATTTTCTTTTTGTACCTGTACATTGTGCTTTAAAGTTCCATCCGATATTTAAATCTATACAATTATTAATAATTATTGTTTTCAGGTCTAATTTCTTACTATTGCGCACGTCAATCAAATTAACGTCCCAATTCATTTTCTGAATGTGTCATAAATATGAGTGCCTTCGGCCTTTCGCTTAAAGGCATTACGTCTCATGCGATTACATCATCGCTACTTCAATCTGGGCCCATATTCTTGAAGAAAATCGCACACGGCGAAAGGCCGAAGGTAAGTCATTCATATATTTATAACACAAGAATTATGATCTGAAAAT
Source organism: Atta cephalotes (assembly GCF_000143395.1). NCBI lineage: Eukaryota > Metazoa > Arthropoda > Insecta > Hymenoptera > Formicidae > Atta > Atta cephalotes. The sequence goes on along the minus strand of NW_012130097.1, from coordinate 2,701,767 downwards.
AATAATACGAGATTGAATCTGACTTCTCGTTTTTAAATTTCACATATCACACAATGTGTTTCTCTTCATTCTTGCGACATAAATTCCGCCAGACGGCTTTTAACTAAATTTAAATTTAACTAAATTTAGCTTTAAACGCGCGGCAAATACATCGGTACTCTCGAATATCGCAAATGTTATCGAAATATCTCTACGTTCGCGACTTCAATTTTATATTCATCAGTTTTGTGTCTCGTAAAAGGAAAAATAAAGAAACGTATATTTCGTAAATTCGTAGGTAAAACTTTGTAGAAAAAAAAAATCAAGTTATATCTAACTATCGTGCCATCGGGACAATTCTTTTTTTTTTATCGGCAAATTCGTAATTCGACATCGCGGGACCTTTTCCTCGCTATCCTCAAAATATATATCTCGCAAAAAGCCACGCTGTTGGGGCCATGGGTATAATAATCGCGATTTGCCACCGCTGCCATGGCCTGCGCTTTTACCTGACAGCCGTGTAATCGCTCTGGCCGCAGCTATTATTGCGACCTGGCAGAAATTACTCATAGATTATTTCTGGCTGCGACACGCGGCCCGCACGTACACGTCCGTTACGCCGATATAAATGGTGACGAATAACTAAACATTTTACGACGCGCGCCGCCAAGACGCCGGCTTGTTTCCGCGCTTATAGGCCTCGGCTGGGGGCCTCTCGAATTAACCTTTTCGATAATCTTTATATTTATATACACACACACAGAAAGAGAGAGAGAGAGAGAGAGAGAGAGAGAGAAAGCATATCTACAAAAAATTTGATTTTTACATTAAGGTTAAATGAGATTAAATTCTGAAATTCTTAACTAAAAACTGAAAAACCTCAGTCCGAATTGATAAAGACATTTGAAGCTAAATTCTGCAACTCTTAGTGATCTACTATAGAATAAGTTGCAAATACACCGTCGCCAGTCGTAATGCTTCGTAACAGCTAATAAGAAGTGTCAATAGTAATTAGTGATAACTTCTGATTGACTGTCGCGGAGTATTGCAACTGGCAACAAGGTGTCTGCAATTTATTATAGATTGCCTCTTAATAACAATATCATTATTGTTACACAATTTTTTTACCTGTTTATATTACATCTTTGTAACGATAATGATAGGATCATTAAAAATTACAGAATTTAGTTGGATAGTTCTGGAGGTTCCAGGTTCAAATCCTGCCTGGAATAATATTTTTCGCAATAAGTTAAAAGTTTGAAGTGTTTCAAGGTGCTTATTAATATTATTATTAAGTTGACGATCAATTTAATTTATGTTATTATTATTTCAGCTTCAATTTATGATTGCGTTTCAAGCCCAAAAATAATCTGCGCGCAGTTTACATAATTGAAAAATGTATTTAAAATTTACATAAAAATATTACTAGTACTAAGCTCTAGGTTTCAATGTACTGGCTTTTTCTTAATTATTTGATCATCATGTACTGTTAATTTTTTTTAAGTGTTAATTTCAGCATTTAAAGGTAAACGGGTCGATAAGAAATGATAAAAATGGATTCGTAATTCATACAGGTTATCTGCATTTCCCTCAGCGACTTATATTTTCTCTAAAAAGAAGGTTAACGTTAATTTTACATCGAAATGGAAGACGTTCAGAAATAAATTGTTCGAATACCGATTACTTTTGCGGATTTTCGCGCCATGTAAGTCTCGCGACTTAACATGCCCACCATTTCTAGCTCTTCGTGTCTCAATTACTGTAACTCGGTTTGTCGGCGGTAGTCTCCAGGCGGTCTATTAACGGACTGAGCGTTAATCATCCCCGACAGTTTTGGCATATTCGCACTGTCTCGGAGAAAGTGAATTTTTCATCGAACCCGTTCGAAGCGGCAGATTGTCGGCACTGTCTACCAAATGTTTCCCGTCTCACGGGAATCGCGAATGTCTCATTCTCTCATACATTAATTCAAATTATATTTGTGGATTGTTATAATATCCATAACCAAACGCACGGATCATTACAATACAGCCTTGGTCTTAAGCCTTATGAAGCATCTTCAGTTTATTATTTTTATTAGTTTTATTTTCTTGAATAAGGAGAATAAAAGTCATAAATGGGAAAATTTTTTTAATATTTTTGCAAAAATTTTTTAAAATTCTTACAAAAATAAATATTATTTTTCAATAAAACTATGTTTTTTAATTTATTATTTTTCCTACACCTAATATTTTCCGTTAGATATAAAATATTTATGTCTGCTTATGGAAGTGCTTTATACATTATGACCAAGGCTGTAGAAGCAAAATAATTTTGAGATGATCCTCCTTTTTCTTCTCCGAGGAATATATTAAATACATAAAAAAAGAGAAAATATGAGTATAAAAAAATAAATGCGAATATATTAAATACATAAAAAAAGAGAAAATATATGCTGAGTATAAAAATATAAATGTCAGAGAAGCTTATACATCGCGCTATCGATGAACAATGGTATCAACCTCGACAAACCCCTGCGTCGATACACGCATCGCGGGGACGTAAGGCGGTAATTCACAAGGCGACTCGTCCCGAGATTGGCGGGAAGCGAGAAGCTAGGTAGGAAGGCAGGAAGGCAATGCACTTTATGATCGAACAACGGCGGCTTGCCGCCGAGGGGTAGACTGCTATGTATAGCGCGACTGAATCATAAGCTACGTATTGTACATACGTCGTACGTATTGTACATACGTAAAGTAGCTATTGCCCTCGCGACGACGGAGTGTATAGGGTGGTCCGGAGAATAACGGAATCTCGGAATCGACTTTGTCTCAGGTTTCTTTAATTGAAACCTATAATTGGAACATATAGATCCATGTAACTTTGAACGTTTTCCTAATATTTAGTCCTTCTGTTAATGCATGATTTTTTTTTTACTATCGTTTCCATTAAAAATGTAAAAGTAAAAATGAAATAAAGTTCATATAAAATTGTTATTTGTTGTGTGTAAAAGATGGGGTTTTTGAAGCGCCATAACAAAATTCTCATAAAAGCATGAAAACTTTTATTGTTTAAAATTTGAAATAGATATTCATATGTGTTGACGGAAAGATTAAATAATGTATTGATTTAAAATAACTTTATTCATAATCTTATTTTTCACAGTTTCGTTCTAATCACACATAAGTTAATTATCCTATATCCATATTTTATGCTAAGTTCAAGTGTTGCAATTTTTTATTTGGTTGAACATTTTAAAACTTTTAAAACTAATAATAAAAAACTTTTGCCGACCTCATATACTCCTTTAGCTCCTGTGTGAAAAAATGTGTTTCTATTACAAGTTAAAACGTGAACCTTTTTAAAATCCGTGTGTTGTTATTACCCTTCATTGATCCCGATAACTTAAGATTAAACGTGGTATAATAAAGTTCTCTCAAATCATTGTGAATCGAGAATACGTTATTGTTTCACGAGAACGGCGTCTTTAAATCGTGCCTCGCGCTTAATTACTGGGGCGAAAAGGCTCGGCTTTATCGCGCATGATGTTTTTTTCCGCACTAGCGCGATAAGCACTGCGCGCATGAACGCTGCGTGTTTAAACGAGCGATTTTTTTTCTCTCTCTCTCTCTCTTTCTCTCTCTCTCTCCCTTTCAATCGTTATCGCATTAAGGAACCTGTTTAAACGGAGCGATTTGCTAACCTTTAAACATCACGATCGGGTACTGAGAAAAACACGTAATGGTAGCTATAAAGATAAAGAGATAACTAAACTATACAAGTTTTATATGTAATAATATATACATAGTANAATTAATTAATTACTATATAGTAGTATATATTATTAATTAGTACATAATTATAATAGTTAGTTCTACTATTACTATATTTA